>NC_034613.1:15398825-15454758 GCF_900095145.1 Mus pahari | reverse complement strand
TGTCTCTAGCTGCATATGTAGCAGAAGATGGCCTAATCAGCCATCCTTGGGAAGAGAGGCCCCTTGGTCTTGCAAACTTCATATGCTCCAGCACAGGGGAAGGCCAGGGCCAAGAAATGAGAGTGGGCGGGCAGGGCAGCAGGGGAAGGGGGAGGGTATGGGGAACTTTGGGGATAGCATTCGAAATGTAAATAAAGAAAATATCAAAAAATGAGAGAGAAGCTATTACAAATCTAAAAAAAAAATGTCTGAGACACTGAAAAGAAAAATCATCTTTCCTTGTATTAGAAACACACTGTTATTTTTTAAAGTATTTTTTATTGTTTTATTTTCTTTCTGTTTTTTGTTTTATTTGTTTAGTTTTTTGTTTTTTGTTTTGTTTTTGTTTTTTTTGTTTTTTTTTTTTTTTTTTTTTTTTTTTTTGGAGACAGGATTTCTCTGTGCATCCCAGACTGTCCTGGAACCAGCTCTGGTCTTGAACTCACAGAGATCTACCTGCCTCTGACTCCTGATCATTGGGATTAAAAATGTGCTCTACCAACACCCTAATATTTTGTTTTTCAAAGATTTACACTCATCATGTCTCACTAACATGTCCATCCAAAAGTGAGTTGTAAAAGGAACAAACTAGTGAACATTCCATACTGAACAGGGGATACCTCATAAGGCCTCAATCTTATAAAGAACTACCTGTGCCTGAGTAAAGAGGGTGGGCAGGAGAGGTGGTCCTCCCCAGGGGAGAATGCACCAATTGGTTGTCAAATGGTCCACCCTGAAAAACATGCATTTAGGCAACATCATATGGACTCAACAGGTTATATTTGGGAATACAAATGTATATAAAAATACACATATGCTATAACAATTTTTGAAAAGGAGGCTATAAATTTGACGGAGAACACAAATGTATATAAAAATACACATATGCTATAACAATTTTTGAAAAGGAGGCTATAAATTTGACGGAGAACAGGGAGGGGTGTAGGGAAGGGCTTGGAGGGAGGAAAGGGAAGATAAAGATGTTGTAATTAAAACACAATTTCAAAAATACACAAATTAGAAGAAAGATTTTTTTTTTAATTATGTGTACCTTTGTGTGTGTTTCTGATTCTGAGTCTAAGTATATGACCACAGTGCCTGCAGAGGCCAAAAGAAGGCATCAGATCACTAGGAACCAGACTTAAGGGGACTTATTTACTGCCTAACATGGGTACCAAGAACTGAACTCTTGGGTCCTCTGGAATGGCAGCAAATGCTCTTAACTACTGAACTATTTCTCCAGCCCTTCCTTCTCTATTATTTTAGTGTATATTTACAAGTAGCTTTTTGGTCGTATATATATAATGCCCAATTATTGTTAGAGACCGTCCTATTTTTTATCTGAGTCTAAGCTTGAAATCTATAGAGTACAAAAACTTTGTGCAAATTGTTTATGATTAATGTTTGAGCAATTTCAATTTTTGATGGGCACCTAGGAAGTGATTAGTCATATCATACTTTCCTTGAACCATTCACATCCTTAATTTAAAGTTAAGAACAGAGGCTGGAGTGATGATGCCTCAGTAGGTGGGAGTGCTTGGTATACAGACATGAGGATCTGAATTCCAGTCTCTGTCTCTGTCTCTGTCTCTGTCTCTGTCTCTGTCTCTGTCTCTGTCTCTCTGTCTGTCTGTCTGTCTGTCTGTCTGTCTCTCTCTCTCTCACACACACACACACGCACACACACACACACACATACAGACACACACACACACACACACACACACACACACACTCACACACACCAGGCTTAATCATTGTCACATATGTATCTGCACACGTTGTCTCTGGTGAGTTAAGACAGGAGAATTACAGCGTCTTAATGGTTGCTAGCTTAACTCTAGGGTCAATTAGAAAATTTGTTTCAAAGGAACAAAGTGGAGAATAATAGACCAGGATACCTGATTTCCTTTGGTTTCTATGAATGGGCTTACACAGTAGCATGTAGAAATGACTATAAACTACAAGCGTATCATACACGTACCACACACACACACACACACACACACACACACAAAGATTTATTTAATATGGAAACAAATTCTACTTTAGTATAATGTTATAAAACTGAATCAGAGTACTGTATTTGAGCTAAGTAGTCAATAAAAGTTTGATCTACAAATTTTTGACACTGAGCCTCATAAAATCATTTGTATAAATATTTTACTATTATATATTTCCTTTTATAATTCACTTAATGAGATAGTTAATATCTATCCAAACAGGCAATAAATGGGATTGTGTTGGGAAGACATTTGATTTCTGTTGAGGGAGTAATGTTAAGTCTCCATGGAGCAAGCCATATTTGATATATGGGATTGGATGGAATTTGTCAAGTAGAGATAGAGTTGGGAAGGGGAAGCCATTACTGGTAAAAAGAAGCAGGTGTTTTCAAGTCTAGAAGTGGGGATTTACCAGGTCCATTTGGTAGATTCCCAGAAGTCTGGTTTGTTTGGTTTGTGGGTTGCATGAGGTTTAAAAATTAGCCTTCCAAATACAAACTTTAAATAAGGCTTTGGAAAACAGATTAAGGAGTTGATCCTTCTCTAGGCATTACAATGATTAAAGGTTAACTTTTTTACTATGGAAAATATTAAACATATACAAAATTAAACAACAGTGTGACAACTCCTTATGTAGCCATTATCCTGATACAGCAATTTAATCTCATGGCCACTGTGATTTGACTTAACTATGCCCCATTTCCCCTGTGCTATTTTGAAGTGAATCCCCAAATATTGCATTGTTTTACACACGTGTCCCTGGAGTGTGTATGTGCGTGCATTAAAATATGTAAAAAAATATGCATTTTACCACATCATCATGATCATACTTGAACGAACTGATATTATTTTGTTAATATGGTTCAACATTTTTAAAGAGGTGCCGTGACCTGTGTAGTGCTCAGCCCCCAAAAGAATGTCTATTTCTTTAAGTATAAAACATTGTTTTAGACAGCTTTCTGCTTATCCTCGAAGTCAAAGTACCAAAATTCACCTAGGAATGTCTTGTTAGGCTGGTCACTGTTGTACTTTGTAGGCTTTATAGGTGAGTAGGAGGAAGTGCTGATTGCTTTCCCCCTTTAGTAGCTTGCGAGTGCTAATCCCCAGGGAGGCAGCTTTCATGCTAGTTCTAGTTTGATTCCTCTGTCGTCTATGTCTGAAGTGTGTGTTCCTGAAAAGTTTTCCACTCCCAAGTGCTCAGTCCTAAATATGGACATACAAAGCGATACTAAATGGGCCCAACATGTGCATATAGATTATGTTATTTAATAAACTGTCTTTTTCTGCTCTTACTCATGCGACCCAGAAACTATTTCATTTGGACTACTACCAATCCACAAAATGGACCTGGTATATCCCCATTCCAAACTCATCTGTTTCCCTCAACAAAAAACTGGTCTGTGCTTCCCAGCTCTGTCTCTACTTATCAAATTTCATCCTGTCCCTTTATCATATTGATGTTGCCTATAGAGCTACGTAAATGCAGACATCGTAAACAACCCATTTTTATTTTTCCTGATGTGTAGTATGACTGGCTGATGCAGTGACCTCAGAAGCAGAGCTTGGAAATATTTCTTAGAGGTGTTTCTTAGAAGGGAAAATGGTATAGTCAATTTTCATTAAAATAAAACTAACAAAATAAATCTCTCAACCTTTTAAAGTCTTTCAAAAGATAGCAAGGGGTCCATTTCCTTCAGTTTTTGGCACCTTTTGCTGGAACTGCCCAAGAAAGAGATTTTTATAAAAGAGTGAGGTTAAAGAGAGATAATGAAAGGAGAGGAAGGATATAAACAGCTCAGCATTGCAATAAATTACATCCTTCTGAAGAAACTGAATTAAATTAGAATAGATTATTATCTAGTGTTGTTTGAAAACGTCTTGCTACCCTGTCAGCATTGCAGTTTTAATGTGTTGGATACTGAGGAGGAGGCCATTGAATCCCACAGCCTCATTATTCTCCAGGGTGTCCTCACCCCTTTGACATTAGCCACCTGGATCCCTGTTTGTTCAGTTGCCCATCTGATAGAATATACAGTCTCTTCATTTCCTGTGCTGTGGAAAATTATTTTATTCCGCGAGTGACTAAACTCTTCTTTGGAATGGAAATCACTGATATATTTGAGACTGTGTATTTGGTACAAAGCAAAGAGAAGTTTTTGGTTCCTTTTTCTAACATACTTTGCCCCTAACATACTGAATTAAAAACAAAATAGTAGAAGGTCTGAATGTTTTTGTCAGAACAGAAGCTAATTTAGAAAGTAAATGGTTTCTTTCTTCTCTTGAGACTTACTTTTCTATAACAACATGGGAGAGCAAAACTGCACCTAGTAGAACAGCTGTTTTCTCCTGCTAAATTGTAGTGGCAATTCAGTCCTCCTGTGAGGTCACAAAGCCATTAAATTCTAGGAGGACAATTGCACATTGTGGAGAAAGGCTGCGCTTGTTGTGAATGTGTTTCCATTTAACACAATTAAAGATAGAACATGCACACTTTTAATATATATATATATATATATATATATATATATATATATATATATATACTTTCCACTCCCAAATACAGTTATCCTGATGAGAAATAGAGGCTGATGAGTACAGGAGGCAAAACTTGGAATACATCTTCATACTCATTTTCTTGTTCTAAAAGGCCCAGCTTTTGTTCCTTGGGTTAATGGTTTATTCATCATTGATCTGTTGCTAACTGTTAATTTTATCCAAACCTGCTTCTTACTTCACCTAGATTATAAGGCTCACTTGTTCCACACTGCACAGAGATACTGCAAATAGTTCCACTGTTTAGAGAGACGTAAACTATTGTATCATCCCTTTATCTGGAGTTTAGGCTTCCAGCAATCTTAACTAGCATCTCTGGACTATGACCAGAACCTGAAAGGAACAAGAGAAGGCTTTTTCGAGGTCAAAACAACATCTTCAAAGACTATGGACTTTACTCTGTAGGAAAAACATCAGGAGAGGTGATTTGATTCCAACTTCAGTCAGTAACCTTAATTTGTACATAACTCTAATAGACTTCATTATCTGGCTTGCTGGCCCACAGCAAATTGGATAATAGGCTATTAGCATCAAGTCTACAGAGTACCAGGAGAAATAACACCCAATCCCCTGAATGTAAAGGTAAATAAAATTTTAAGAGAAGTAAATAAATGGAGAATGCTCAGCAATACACATTTGAGTGAAGGCTTAAACATCCACATGGGCAAATGTAACCTTAAGTAGATTTCTTCTCTTAAAAATGTGGAAACACTTGAATGCTTTTATATGTTTTTAGCCATAGGTCCATAAATAGTATAAAGTAGACTTAGCATTCTTGGAAGGTAGATAGGAAAGAGAAAGATTCAAGCGTAATCCAGTAGTGCCATAATGGTAAACCCATCATAGAACAACAGAATATAGTAACTTGATTCTGTTTAGGAAGCTAGAAATGTCACACCTGTGAAAATTTCACTTAAAACCTCCAGGCAGAGACATATGAATGGGATTATGTGGTAGTCTTAGGCTTAATGAAGAAAGTACTAAATAATTTTCCAAAATTACTGTGTCAATTTCTACTATCAAAATTTCATAATTACTATTGGTGTTGTCAGCCTTAGTTTTAGAGGTTTAATAATTACATGATAGTATTGTATAGTAGATAGTTATCTGATAACTACCCTAGTGAAATGGATTTTATGTAAAGACTTATATACAAATGTTGATAGTAGCTTAGGTCAAAATTACTAGCATCTGGAAAATACTCAAATGTCCTACAACTAGTAAATCATTAAAAAATTATGGACTGGGAGAGATGGCTCAGCAGATAAGCATCCTTGTTGTTCTTCCAGAGGCAGTGAAATCAATTCCCATGTGGCAGCTCACAACTGTTTATAATTCCACTTGCAAGGGCTTCTGATACCCTCTTTTGGCCTCCACAGACCCAGTATGCACATGGTACACAGACATTCATGTGGACAAACACCCATACATATAAATTAAATAAATAAATTATAAGATATCCATGAAATGTGATTCTTAGCAATAAAAATGAACAGATATTGGTTCCTAACAATACACATGAAACTCAAATGCTTTATGCTAAGTGAAGGAAGCCAGAATTAAAATGCTGATTTAGGTACAAATATTTCAATGATTCCTGGAACTTGCAGGGTAGGCAAGCACGAGGAAAATTTGTGGGATTATAGAATTATCTGTATCTTCATTTTCATGGTGACTTGTCAATACTTAACAAAACTAGCGTGGCAAAAGATGAATTATGCTGTTTAGAAACTGTAACTCCTTTTCTGCAAAACATAGAAAAGGAACAGTTGGGGTTATTGAAAGGAAATAAGCTTGAAAATTATGGAAAATGCATTGCTGTGACTGCACTTCATGAGTTGTTTAGTAAGCTAAACCATTTGATTAATTATTAGAACTGCCTCAGAAACTTAATCAAGTTATAGGGAGAAAAACTTCAATGTCTTGAATTTTAACTTGCAGCAAACACTAATAAAACATTATTAAGTCTTTGCTTGACACTGATTTATTCCTGTGATGGACAGGGAGAGCCACTAGGAAGAGCAGGGAAAAAACAAATGACCAGTGGCTCATGTTCATTCTTTGTCTCTCCTTCTCTGTATCCGTTTCCATCTTCATCTTCTTTTCTCTCTCCCCCCTTTACCCACCTCTCTCCAAAGAGAGACAATATTCTTCTTCTATTTCTTCATCCTCATCATCAAACTGTGAGATGATCCTTTATATTGAAGTAAAAGCACACCATCAGTACACTAGCTTTATAAGTATTTCCTATGAATAGGTAGGAGCCTGTGAGAATGTGCTCTCCTTGATTCCTTTGCTTTGTATAACTCTACCATTTGGCCTTTTCTAATCTCTGAGATGTGTAATTGAACATAATTTTTCCAGGTTTAGCTCAAAATCTGACACCTCCAAAAAGTCTTTTATGATAACACTTTTATGAATTTTCTCTCCCTTAACTTAGCAGATATACAGAATATTGATGTGTTTTTAAAGGCAGGGAATAGGACAGAGAAGCAAGTATATATGCACATTTCTGATGCTAGGTAAATACTGTATGCTAGACCTAGATTACTTAACTTTGAGAAAGTATGCACTGATTAACAACGTGAAGGTGCCATGTTGTGTGGGTTTGAATACCATCTCTGTTCTGTACTTGCTGTACATGATGGTTTGAATAAAATCTGCCCTGTAAGTCTTGAGCATCTGAATATTTGGTGTTCAGTTGGTGGCTGTTTGGGGAGAGGTATGAATTATGGCCTTGCTGAAGGAGGTTTATCACTGTGGGTGGGCTCAAGGTTTCAAACCCCCCCTGACATTGCCTGTATACTGTCTCTGTCTCCTGCATATGGCTCAAAATGTGAACTCTCAGTTGTTCTTGCCACCATACCTTTGCTTTCTCCTTTGAAAACCATAAGCCCAATTAAACACTTCCTTTTATTAGTTGCTTTCGTGAAGGTGTTTTGACACTGCAGTAGAAAAGTAACTAAGACAGTATGGATCAATAATATAGTATTTATCGCTTAAATATCAGTTTCGTCAACAACAAAATAGACATTAAAACACCACCTATTTTATGCTGTTGTAAAGAGTAAACAAATGATCTTTAATACACAAATGATCTGGCACATACAGGACCCCTCTAACTATTAGCTATGATTATTTTGGAAGCAGCCTTAACAGTTCCTACTGTTTCTAGTCAGAAGGGCTAAATATAGTAATTCAAAAATATTTATGGTTTCAAGGAGACATTACTATCATGATAGACAGAAATATAAGATTTTGTTCACATCCATCCCATTCAGACATGTAAGATATATCTGCTACATTGGTTAAATTATGAATTTTAACTTAACTATGCTGAAAATATATCATTTCAGCTTCCTCAGGAGGTTGTGTGATAGAGGAGAGAAAGTGGAGAGAGTCAGCTGCTTCGTGGACTTCTTTGAAGAGAGCCCTTATAACTGGCCTGTTCCACCCAGTAGCCATTTGATATTCTAGGCAGCTGCCTGACATTGCACTTTGGTGCCCCCACGGTGTAATTAACAGGCATGCTCCCAGCTGCCTTGTCAAACAATTGGCCATACTTGGCAGTGGATGCTACAGAGGCAGAGTGATAACAGACAGCACCCAGAATATGTTCCTTACCTTGGGTGCTGGGTTTTCCTAACAGCACCATGATAACACTGCAGCTGTACCCTGAGCATTTCCCAGAAGTGTGTCTGCTTACTGCTTAGGGGGGGACTACTGAAATTCCTTAATTTGTATTGTGCTTCCATTTTCTAACTTGTACAGCAATATCATTAGCTTGAAGTACTCCTTGATGCTATTGGTGTCAGCTGATCTTAGGGTATTAAAAAATTCTTCTGTAAACCACACATAGATCTTTTTGTATCTATGTCTCTACTGACCAGCCATAGCTGGTGCACAAGAAGAAGCATAATGCCAGGGGTGAAATACTGGAGTAGGAATAAGGAGAATTCCTTTTATGTTCTGGTTTATTAGCTTTGTGACCTTGAGAAAACCATTTGTTCCCTGGGAAACTTTGATTCTTGTATATTAGAGAGGTGCTTAGGTTAGAGCTGAACATTTTGAGTAATTTTCAGCATCGAAAATCTGATACTCAGGAATTTTTGATCTTAGGCTCTGCTGTGTGCTCTTAGTAAGAATGTTAGAATCAACCCTGCCTAGAAACTTTGTGCCTTGCCAAATAATGGACTCTTAATAATTAGACCTGCTATTGTAATTTCCAGTCTGCACTCCTTTCCAGCTTTTTTTTTTTGAGGGTGGTGCATTATCTTATATGGGAATAGTGCCCATAAAGGTAATATTTTTTAGTAAAAATGCTTATTAATAAGATAGGATGCAGGGATCAATTTAAAGCCCAACTTTCTATTTCATCTATGGTATGCTCTCAGGCTGAGCTTTCTCATCTAGGCTGTGTTTTTCACATTTTATCTGTGCAAACCATCAGGTTACTTCTTTGAGAAACACTGCTCGTCTCATGTGGGTTTATTTAGCTCAGCCCCTTTGTTGAGAAATGTTTCTTTGCAAACCTAGGAGCTTCCCTCAGGTCAGGGTAGGGCAGATCCTTGCCTGTCTCACCTTTGCTTTCTGAGTACGTTTCTCTATTTGAAATCAAGTTGGGAAGAACCCTGGAGACAATTCAGGAGTATGGGAGTATTTTATCAAAAAGCTTAGTAGACCCCAATACTGATAGTTTTGCATGAGGGGATGAGACATACTTGGAGGCAAAAAGCAAACATCTCACCAGTAATAAGATATGCTAAACTGGCACTGTATCTAACCTTTTGAATATCAGGCATGAAAACAATGAATCCCAAGAAACTGGAATTATCCCTGGAACCTCATACAGAATGAAGGAAAGATGTAGACCCCTGGGAGCAGCCAGAGGAGGAACTTGTCTCCTGGGGAAAGATTTACAAGTTGCCAGAGGATGTTGCAGGAGAGAATATAACTGAAGCAATGGTAATGGGAAGAATTGACCAGAATTGTGTTATACATATCTCTTGGCTTCTAGTAAACTTTGCCCTTATATTAGACCTCAGTCCAGACTGGACACTAGTCTTTGTCCCCTTTCTAAATGTGTCTACACATTAAATAGTCTCTCTTGCCCCTGCTTTTGCTATTACTCACTTACTTAATCAGCTTACTGAGGCTAAGTGAATATTTGGCTTGTGAATGTTGCCAGAAATTGGGTTCTGAAGCTAATATCTCAGCTACCAGATGTATGTCTCAGTTCACAGCTATGCACACAATGACTTCGAAAGTTCCTTGGTACTCACTATAGTCAAACATTTTCACTCTGGGAGTCAGTGAATACCACACATGAGGGATTCTTGCTTTTTAAAAATATCCTTTTTTCTTTGTCTTGTTCAGAGTATATAGTCTCTGTTAATTGATCTTTAGGTTCATTAGATTTTTCTTCTGCTATTCCCAACCTATTGTTGATCCCTGAGAGTGAAGTTTTAATTTTGCTTATCATGTTTATCAATTCTAAACTTTTTATTAGTTCTTCTATACATCTTATGTTCTTTTACAGGACTATGTTTCTAATTGTTTTTTTTTGTTTGTTTGTTTTTTGTTTCTAATTGTTTTAAGAAAGTATCCAAGGAGCTAAAGGGGTCGGCAACCCTATAGGAGGAACAACAATATGAACTACCAAGTACCCCCTCCCCCAGAGCTGTGT
Source organism: Mus pahari (assembly GCF_900095145.1). Taxonomy (NCBI): domain Eukaryota; kingdom Metazoa; phylum Chordata; class Mammalia; order Rodentia; family Muridae; genus Mus; species Mus pahari. The sequence goes on along the minus strand of NC_034613.1, from coordinate 15,444,477 downwards.
CTCTAGTTGCATATGTAGCAGAGGCTGGCCTAGTTGGCCATCAATGGGANGNGAGGCCCTTGGTATTGTGAAGATCATATGCCCCAGTATAGGGGAATGACAGGGCCAGGAAGCAGGAGTGGGTAGTTTGGGAAGCAGGGCAGAGGGAGGGTATAGGAGGCTTTGGGGATAGCATTTGAAGTGTAAATGAAGAAAATATCTAATAAAAATCCCTTAAAAAAGAAAAAAAAGAATGTTCATGATTTCTTGCAGGATAGTTGTGTAACAACTATTTTGTAGTAATCAGATGATGACATCTGAGATATTTGGACATTGGCATTTTGTTGATTTTCTATTATCATGTACATAGATTATTTTACATATATGGATGCTAAGTGATTATATCCTGGACATTTTGAATCTTATAAGACTCTAGGCCAGTGGTTTTTAACCTTCCTAAGGCCGAGAACTTCTGCTATAGTTCCTCATGTTGTGGTCACTTCCAGCCATAAAATTATTTTTGTTGTTATTTGCTACTGTTAGCAACTTTAATATAAATATCTGTATTTTCTGATGGTCTTAGGTGATTCAAAGTTGTTGAGACCCACAGGTTGAGAACCATTTCTATAGGCCTTGTTTTAGTTTTAAGTCTTTGGAAATGTAGCTATTTCATGAGGGAATCTACCTGGTTCACTTGGCTGTAATTTCAATTTCACCTTTTCTTGGTTGAGTTCAGTTCCAACTTTCATTCAACTGTACACACTTTTCCATTGCTATTCAGATCTCTCTCTAATATGTGCTGTTCAGCCATCAGTTTGATACTTGTATACAAACCCATCTTGTGGTTCAATTCTTGAAGGATTTTGCATGATTCACTAGAAGCAAGGTGATTACAACCAAATTTCTATACACCCATGGCTTAGCCCTGGATTTAAGAGAGCGTTCACCTAAACTCTTTGACCTCTAGTCTCCCTGATGATTGTGGTTCCTTTTCATTCCTTCAGCTTGAGATTGGGGACACTAGCTCCTAGACTCTATTATATCATCCTTTGAGTCACATTTCAAGCAAACAACATTGGCAACCTTGATCCATGCAGGCTAATCTTATACCACTGTCACTCAGTTGCTATCTAACGGGAGAGGGAGTAAAGAACGCAAACATGCAAGTAAACACAAAAAAGCAACAACAAAAACAACAAAACTCCTCTCTAATATCTTGTGTGTATTAGGGCTTTTTTCTGGCCATTAGGCTAGAACCAGAGATTCTCCTGGGGTTTTATCTGCTTACACTAATGACTCCACTTTGGTTTTAGTCGATGGCTTCTTAGGCATCACAGGGAAGAATTATAGGAATGGTAATTCACCATCTACTTGGTAACTTTAAATTCTGGTTTTCTTTCCCAAACTACCTGCTACTATTTACTTTTCTGCATCTTTGGATAGCTCCTCCATGAATTCAGGCCCAATGTTATAGCTGTGTCCAATAAGAAAAACAGTAACGTATGTATATAGTCTTTCCTAGAGCTGACAGCCCCTTGCCCCTTTCCCCTAGAGATCTAGTTGTTAAACAGTTACTAGTAGTCTGATTTGGTTTATAGCCAGTGAAATGGTAACCAAGGAGACTCCTTATGTTACTTTCAGACAGACCAACCACTTTTCAGCTGTACGGTGCTGAACAATTAGCTTTGCCTTTTACTACTCTGAGCCCAACCTTTTCATTTTTAACTTGAAAATAATTGTACATATATCAGTGGGTTGTTCTAAGGGTTAGCTGAAATAACATGGTATGTAGAATAGTGCCTGACATATTGTATAACTTAGCAAATAAAAATTATCTATATATTTGTTGTTCAGTTGCCTTAAGACCAAAAAGTACACATTTAGTCAGGGATAAAACTCAGACATAGGCAGGCCATGTGCCCACCTATTTTTTAGTTGAACATCTGTTTTGGAACTAGCCAGTAACAGTGCAGCTCAGTTACTTGTTAGCTATATGACATTTGGCAAGACATTTCATTCTTTTGTGACATTATTAAAATGGGCACAATGATCATGAACACTTCTCTGGGAGATTGGGAAGACTAAAGAATATGATACATGGAATGTTCTCAATAAATATAGGCTATTACTAATATCCTGACAATGTATTTCAAAGGCTACAGTGAGTTGAACCCTTCATAGGTAGCTGTTAGAAATTTAATAGGTGAAAAGAATGATTGAACACACACACACATGCACACACGCGCACGCACGCGCGCGCGTGTGCGCGCACACACACACACACACACACACACACACACACACACTTATACATAGTCTTGAGGTGTTTGGGATCTTACTTCTGTATTAAAATAGTACCCAGCCAGCTTGTCTGTGCACCACTGTTGGGAGAAAACCCACTTTCTTGGTATCTCAAACACTTTACCATGCTTACTGGACTATGGCAAAGAGAAATTAATGAGAACAGTTAATCTCTCCAGATTGACTAAGGGCCTAGTCACTTCTTGCTTACAACTATAGTTCTCATTTCTCTTCAAGTTAACAGCTTGTGACTTTTCAGTTTGCCCTTTCAATGAGCTGGCTTGACTGCTCCCTCAGCTTGGCTACAGCAGCAGCATGTATATTGTTTTTGTTGCAAAGTTTGCTAAACTAGAATTAAGAGAAGTGGCTTTGCTGATGCATTTTTTGTGCTTTGTCTAACACCTTTTCACAGAAGCAGATTGCTTCTACTTTTCCTTTTTGGGTATCTAGAGTATTTTTAATTTTTTCTTTGAGCAGTCTTCTTTTTTTTTTTTAATACTCCTTTCTTTTCTGCCTTCAAATCTTTTTTTATGCAAACATTTCTCCATTCTCTTAAGGATGCAGAGATTCTATTTTAGAGCTTTGACAAAAGGTGTGCATAGTATTTACTATTTAAAGTAGCAGCCACAGCCATAGCAGAGCTCTTAATGTGATATGATACTGTTCACTGTGCCCCAGCCGCTGCTCTGTTTTTGGGAGAGAGCAGAGTGTAGGAAATAGAGACATGCCTTGGCAGTCAGAAAATCAATGTCAAATCTGAGATCTGCCCCTCCTGTTCTTGAACTTATAGATCAAGTCACATCATGGTTCTGGGCCTCAGTTTCTGTTCTTTGGATACACTGGAGGCTAGGGGGCTGCAGCCACAGAGATGAAGGATCAGGAGTGGAACAGATAGATACCAGTAATGGCAGTGAAAAAGTCAGTGAACAACACCAAATGGCACTGGGTCCCCACTGGGAAAATGCGGGGGTTTAAGGAGCTGTTGTGTAGCCAGTTCCTTTGCTCTTCATCTCTGAGGCTGCTGGGAGCATTGGAAATATGAGTTCTGTGTGAAACAAAGCAGTTTGAGCCACGTGATTACTAAGACCTCTGAGCTCCAAAATGTGGGGATTATCAAGAGGGTCTCAGACAAAGCAGGTGCAGAAATGCTGCTGAAGCTGCTGCTATGTTTGCCGGGGCCCTTGCAGGAAAAAAAAAAAAACCTAACATTCAGTCATTTGATCTCGAAGATTTTGTTTCCTTAGTTTTTGAAGCAGGGGGTTATACCTCCTTGACTTAGTGACCAGGGCAGCTCTGAAGAACAATGGGATAATGATGGCAGTGATGGCGAATGAAGCACTGATGGTCTTACGCAGCATAGCCATCCACCTCAAGCCTTCATTTGGGAAAATAGCCCTCTCCCCTCTTCCCACGGTTGGCCCTGGGCTCTTAACTGTATTTGCCGGATGCAATTCATGGTGTCTGCCTAGTAGCAGATCCAGTGACTGACTTACAAGTCTGAGGTGCATTCTGGAGAAGTTGTGGTTGGAATTTTGAATTTAAATATCTCTCTGAGTTAGAAATATAGAACGCAATGTGTTTTGGAAATGCAGCACATTGGAAATAAGCCATAGCTTCCAGTCAGCCATGCAACATCAGGGTAAGTAATAGATATTCGACAGTGACCTGGGCGACTGAGCTAAGCCATACTGTAGCTTAAATATATTAAGTGCATTTTAAACTCAATGATAATTTCAATTTTCCATGGACTTATTTAAATGTAACCAAAAATAAGGATGTTTAAGAAATCCAATCTTCTGTTTTTCTTTGTTTTGTTTTGTTTGTTTTGTTTTTCTTTTGTTTTTGTAAGCCAAGGAGCCTCTGTACTTGAATGGAACAAGACAAATTAAGTGAAACTGGCTTAAATGTCAGTGAGGATTATATAAAATTTGGTGTGATTTAAGGCGAAGTATAGTGGAGTACAGATCTTGTAACTTTGTGTTTTAATGTTAGGCAAGTGCCTCCCCGTGAACAACATCTCCTTTCAGGTTATGATGTTAATTTTCATCTTTTCATTAAGTAATTGGATCAGACCCTTAGCATTTGTGATTGAGAACGTGTAACTGTTCTAATACATTTTCTATCCTTCATTCCTTGTCAAAATTCTACGGATTCTTTTCTGTTTGCCCCAAGTCATTTCTATGTCATGCAAAGCTGTATTAGGAAAAAAGAGATTAAAAAATGTCAAAAAAAAAACCCCCAAATACATGAAGTTCATCGTCATGCAGCAATTAATTATTATGTTATCTGTACCATGCAGTGAGCTGGAGAAATAGACATTAAAGTAGTATTTCAATCCTATAGGAACTTAGACCTTATTGGAGAAACCAGACAATTACATCAGTGACATAATTGCTCTAATTATATCATGGAAGTTTCCAGAAGAGAGGCTGGTATGATAGCTCAGTTGGTAAAACATTTGCCTTGTAGGCACAGAGACCATCTTAGTTCAATCCCCAGAATCTTTTAAGCCAGGTGTAGTGTTACATGCTTGCAATCCTATCACTGGGGAAGCACAGCAAAATAATCTCTGGGGAAACACAACTATCCACCTTAACCTACTTGGTGAAGTCAGGTGAGTGATCCTGTGTCATTTTTTTTTAAATACGGATGACATCTAAGGAAGATACTTGAAGTTTTCCTCTGGCTTCCACAACCATGCCTGTAAACATATGTACACATATTTAACTTCACACACACACACACACACACACACACACACACACACACACACACAGGAGTCTAGCATGGTTGGAATTTGGTTGGAAGTGTGGATAGTGCTAATTCCAGAGAGGCTGCCATCTGAACTGGGAGTCATAGGAACAGTTGGGACTTCTCTGGAGAAAGGGGCTGGAAGAAATATTTCTAGACAGAGGAAGTGATATGTAACAAGGTGTTGGGGCATTGGAAAATCATAGTAACCATGAGGAGCTACGTCAGCTTAGGTGACTCAGAATAGACACTTTGGGGCAAGGAGATGAGAGATGAAAAATAGGGGGACCAGTGGGGACTTTATCATGGGAAGCTTTGTACAAAAGACTACAAGAGTGGGCAAAATTTTCATGAACAGCTGTGTACATCAGACTACAATTGTGGGCAAAATTAGGACTGGAGAGATGGCTCAGGTGTTAAAAGCACTGGCTGCTCTTTCAGAGGACCTAGGTTAAATTTCTAATAGTCATGTGGCAACTTAGAATTGCTGTATCACCAGTTCCAGAAACCCTATGTCCTCTTTTGTCCTCTGCCAACACTGGCAGTATGACTATGGTGCACAGATATGCTTTCAGGCAAAACATCCACATATATACAATATAAATAAATAAATTTTAAAAGGGGGTGGTTTAACTAGTGAGGAGGATGGAATCGACATGGTCACTTTTGTGGTTTTAGGAGAAAAATTGTAAGAGGATTTCAGGTGCTCAAGCAAATCTACCAAATACAATCAAGAAACTGGCAGAAATTTCCATTTAGGAGATGGCAAAGTGGTTGGGTAGATGGCAGTTGCAAGTAGGGATAAAGATTCAAGTTGTTCCCACTCACTTGGGTATCAGGGAAGCATTGTCTAAGTGTTACAGAGAGCAAGGCATTAATATCAGGACTAGACAAAGGATGTGGGTTTGTTTCAAAGGACTTGTTGGATGCCAGAACTAGAGATAAAGTGATATTGGCTGTTCTTTCATATTATCAGTTTATGACAGCTACAGTAAGGTACAGAATCATGACAATTAGCTTTTTCATTTCCTTTGGTTATATTCAAGGGTACAACATAGTGTTTGTATTTTGATTGACTTCTACAATTTTCCAGAAGCGTTTGCATTTGAAAACAATTCAAATCTATATGTTGTATGCTTATAATTCCAGCTACTTGGGAATCTGAAGTAGGAATATTGTAAGTTTAGGTAAGCTTGAACTATATGCTAAGATTCTGCCTCAAAATAAAAAGACAAAAAAGAGTTGGGGTGTTGCTTAGTGGTAGAACACTTGCCTAACATGCATAGGGCCTTGAGTTTAATCCCTGGTGCTGAATTATCCAAATCACCCGTGTTTTGTGTTTTTGTTTTGTTTTGTTTTGTTTGTTTTCCGTAAAAATACCAAAAGCTCTGACAATATCTATACTGTAATATCTCATGTAAGTCATCTGAGTTCCTAGTGCCCCTTTTAGACACAAAACCCACTCATCATACTGTGTATGCATAAGCCTCTCACAGCCAGTCCTAACCACTTGACTTTGTCTGCTTAGTATGGGCTTATGATTGTTGTTTTAAAGGGAGCAACGGAGAGCTGGATTGCTTATACAGGATAGTCTGTATCATTGTGGCAAAGAAACTAGGTTAAAAGCTCAGAAAAAAATGCAGGACAGACTAATGTAAATATAACTCTTATTTTCCTGATATAATTGTTGTCTAGGAGGCTTACTGCTGAATAAACTTACTCTTCCAGTTTTCTCAACTTTGGCTGGCTGGTTCAAAACTCCTTTCCACACTGACTGATTCAACCTAGCTTTTCTCAGCTTCTTAAGGTGTGCTTGGCCTCAAACTAATTCTGGCAGTTTGTTCAAATCTTCTGGTTCCTTCTTGTTTTCTGGATTCAAGTGCTTCTGATGCATGAACTAAATGGAACTGAATTCAACTCCATTGCACTGCCTCCTGAGCTGACTGACTGAACTGAAATCAATGGACTGAAAAGGACTGACTCTCAACTCTGAACTGAAGAGTCCCAAACTGAAACTGTACTAACCTCTCTCAACTTACTCCCCTCTCTCTCTGCACTGCTCTTAAATAGCTGTTCTCGTGAGAACTGGGCATATCCTGTCTCTGACTCATTCTGTCAAATCTTTCTCTGATCCACCACTTTATCTGCCCTTCAATTAGACGTCACTGTCAAATATGACTGTTTCCTTCTATAAACTAACTTCATCTTCCTTGTTTAGGATTAAAGGTGTGTAGTAAGGGTTTATCTGTATTGCAGCAAGAGCAGCCATTACTGGATTACAGTTCCTGTTTGGATGAGGTTTCAGCGAGAATGACCAGACCTTTAAATGCTGTTTTTATAACATGTACACTGAGCCTCAAAACATTTTTAAGGTATATAACCTTTCATGAGCCTTTTATAAAATATTTCTTATTTTTCAGTATTTTCACCATCTGTTTACATGGATCTTTTACCCCACTTGTGAACTTTTTGTGGTCTGGGCTGTGCTTATCTCTTGGCTGTAAGTGGGAAATAATAATAGAAAGTGCTGATTATGTGTATTTGTTAAAAGAAAAAAATGTTTGAATAAGACTTCTGCACAGGGTTGTTGGCACCAAATGAGACAGCATATATCAAAATGCATCGCACAAAACCTGGCATATAGTAGAAATTTAGTTCTTTTCTTTTTGCCCTGCATATAAAAAGGCTTAAAGAAAAGATCTTAGATAAAATACCATTGCCTCCCTTCTTTCTCTTTTCTTCCATCTACATTTCAGAGAGAATCACCTTCGACCAAAATAGCAGGGTATTTATTTGCATGCAGCCTCTCCCATTCACCAAGGCACTTGTTTATATATGCACTCCACTGATTGTATGTGCCACTTACATGTACAGTCCTATTCCAGGCACCACAGGAACACCAGAGATAAGATCCAGTTCCTGCCTCTTGCTCTTTGCCTGATAGGGGAATTCAACACATAGTCCAGAAGCTGTGTGTATGGAAAAAAGATTCTATATGCCCACAAGAAACAACAAACTAAGTATCCATGCTGCTGAAGCCCCATGAGATTGGAGGAATTGAAAAAAGGCTTCCTAGAAAAGGGATAATAAAGTTTGGTGTAGGGGAAATAATGTTTTCCTTGGAATTCAGTTTTAGCTGTTGAAGACCTTTTGAAAAATCTAAATAAATATGCTGCTTTTTTTTCTTTGCTGCCAAGTATTTACCTTCCTAAAAGACTCTATAAATGAATGATGAACTAAAACTTCAAAGTATGATTTTAAAGGGTCAGATCACCATAATTAATTAAGACATTAGACTGGTATAGTTTTTTGTTTATATCTAAACACGGTCATCCAGCAAATTGCTACTGAGCTACTGTAACAGAATAATATGGCTTATACAACAGTCTGGATACTGTGACACAAGTATAAAACCCATCTAATACGTTGCCTTGTCTAACGGGAGTCTGTTCAGAGAATTAAAACTGTGGAGAGGAATGAATTGTTAACTCCATTATGAAAAATTTTGGAGGAAGCTGTTTCAGATAAGTTATATTTTTAGTGGACTTGAAGTATGAAGTAAAATTTCTCAAGGCAAAGAAGAAGGCAGAGAATGATTAACGTTAATAGCTCCATAGACATTCGACTTAACCTTCAGTGAAACCTGTGATCCAAGTGATATTGTTTCTACTTTGCAGATGAAGAAATTGACATGAAAGCCATCTAAGGTCACACAACTAGTTACTTCCTGAATCAGTCTTTGAATACAGGTCTCGCTGGCTCCACTATATCAAGCTGCCATCATGGAGAAGATGCAAGGACCACAGGGATGTGAGAGGGAGGCGATACATCAAGGCAATCTGAGCAGAAGCAATGCTCTGCTTCAGTCTGGCTGGTTTTGAGCCTGCTGGCTTTGATTTTAGTTATGGATGTGTTTGCTCAACTCAGAAGCACTTTGAAAGGTGATTACCTCTTTGGTAGACCTGCTCTGGAAGTTGGGAGTTGTTCATTTCCTGCTTATGTTAACTGTAATGTTCAATTCAGCAAGTGTTTATTAACTGCCCAAAATATTTGGGCTCTTTGACCATCTTTAAAATAATTGGTATAATGTCAGACTCTAACAATTCTTAGAAGGTTCACTTCTAAAGTTTCCAGATTGATGGTGCCACTTCTTGGTGCTTTCAGACAGGGAGATGGCCTGAAATAAGAGCTAAAAGAATTTATCAAGAGAGAGATTTCTTAAAAGTACAAGGTTCTATTTATTTAATAACCACCTTAAGTCATTTCCTGAGTATGATGATTGAGTGAGAACGGCCTTCATAGGTCCATATATTTTAACGCTTGGTCCCTAATTGGTAGAAGTTTTTGGAAAGGATTTGGAGATATAGCCTTTTGGAGGACGTGTGTCACTGAGGGAGGACTTTGAGGTTTCAAAAGCCTATGTCAAACCCCTCTTTCTCTCTCTCTCTCTCTCTCTCTCTCTCTCTCTCTCTCTCTCTCTCTTAATCCCACCTACTGTTCTAACTCCATGCCTATTTGCTGCCATGCCACACTCCCCTGCCACCCCATGATGGTCACAGTCTTACCCTCTGAAACTGTAAACAAGCTGTTCATGCTGTCCTTCCCAATAGAACAGTTTGTCCTAGCAATAGAACAGTTGTCCTTAGAACAAATTGTCCTTAGCAATAGAACAGTTACTAAGACACTGAGCAAGAGGCAGTTTGAAAAACTAGATAGGTATATAGACAGCGAGGGTAACAAGATAAATATCTATCTAAACCTATACGTGTTCATGGATGCCCGCCTGAGTAGTTCACTAAGCAGAAATTATGGGTACCTTAACTGATAATCCAATCCTAAGTGGTTTCCCCTAAACATATGCACAACATATGACAGCACTAACTGAACTCAGTAGGCTGTGTGTGTGTGTGTGTGTGTGTGTGTGTGTGTGTGTAGTAATAATAATTATAGAAAAAAAACAGGCCAGGCCATGCATTCAAGAAGAAGTGGGTGGATATAAGGAGAGTCAGTGCAGAAAGGGGGAGGGTGCAAAGGATACAAATACAGTGTACCCATGAATGAAATTCTTAAAAATAAATTACTGATGCAATGGTGTGCTTACAGACAGGATCCTAGCGTGACTGTCCTCAGAGAGGCCCAACAAACATCTGGAAGAGTCTGATGCAGATATTTACACACAACCAATGGACAGAAATCGTGATCACTGTGGTAGAATTAGGGAAAAGCTGGAAGAAGCTGAGGAGGAGGGTGACCCCATAGGAAGACCAGTAGTCTCAACTATCCTGGACCCCTGAGATCTCTCAGACACTGAGCCCCCAACCAGGTAGCATACAGTAGCTGATATGAGGCTCCTGACACATATACAGCAGAGGACTGTTGGATCTGGCCTCAGTAAGAGAAGATGCACCTAACTCTTGAGAGGCTTGAGGTCCCAGGGTTTGGTAAGGTTTGGTGGGGTGGGGACATCCTTTTGGTGACGGGGGCTGGGGGGCTGGAGGAGGAATGGGATGGGGAGCAGTTGGAGGCAGATAGGGAGGCAGATGGTGACAGAACTGTAAAAAGATTTAATAATAATAATAATAATAATAATAATAATAATAATAATAATCTCTAATGAAAAAATTTGCCAAAAATTTAAATGTAAACAAATATTTTAAAATATTTTTATTATTCCTTTGGTAATTTTATACTATATATGTATTTTTAAAACTGACTATATCTCCCTCATTTGTCAATGGGTCCTCATCTAGGGGTGGGGGCCCCTGAACCCTTTTCTTTTCCATGATAGACTGTTAACTAATTTCATCTGTGGAGGTTTTGTGCACACAAACATCTGATGTGAGTTCATGAGTGCAGTGGTCCTATCATCTCAGAAGACACCATTGTGTACCAGTTGTCCCTTTTCTCTGTCTTTTAAAATCTCGGTCATCTCTTCTAGGATGGCCCCTTAGCCTCGGGGAAGTAGGGTTGTATAAATGTCTCATTTGTGGCTAAGCACCCCACAGGGGTTATTTTTGATGATTTATATGTTTTCCTGTTGAACAAAGCATTCTTTTTTTAGAGATAGGCACTGCCTTAAAACTGTGGCATTTCTATTGAATTAAATAGTGACTACGGAAGTCATTTTAATGAACAAATATTTTAATTTATAAAACTTGACCATTAGATAAAAAAATGACACTAATAAATATTTAGTTAAGGTTTGGGATTTCTTCTTAAGTTCTAGCCCCTTTAGAAAACATCTATTATCTCCTCTTATAAAATAAATATTTGAGATGTCCTAAAAAAAAAAGAAATTAAGCTATATGAGCCATCTCTATTAAAAATGACTCTTGCTATTATAAGGGACATTAAAATACATCCATCATAGTTGGTCAAACATGTCAAAACAAAAACTCAATACTCAACATATAAATAAAATAATTCATAGAGTACAAATAATAGTAAAAACAAGGAAAACATTCTTTTTTCATTTTTTATTATTATTATTTTCTTTATTTACATTTCAAATGCTATCCTGAAAGTTCCCTATACCCCCCCCCCCCCCGCCCCTGCTCCTCTACCCACCCACTCCCACTACTTGGCCCAGGCTTTCCCTTGTGCTGGGTCATATAAAGTTTGCAAGACCAAGGGGCCTCTCTTCCCAATGATGGCCGATTAGGCCATCTTCTGCTACATATGCAGCTAGAGACATGAGCTCAGGGGGTACTAGTTAGTTCATATTGTTGTTCCACATACAGGGTCCACCAATGTATTTATGCATTAGTTTATGACTTTCTTTGCTCTGTGACTATGAAACTGCTACCACATTGGAACATGGATTTGAAGTAAATCTATGTTTCTTGGCCATGGCTACTCATATTTGACTCCAGGATAAACTTTATCTTATCTCCTTTGAGATGAGAGTTGTGTTTTGATGTTGATATTAAAATAGACTCATAAGCATACAGAATTGAAATTTTATTATGAGGTATATTTTATTTTCATGTCATTTATAATAATCATATATGTTTAGCATATTCATTGCTTTTACTTAGGGAAAGTAATTTACTTTGCATATTATATGCAAGCATACAAATTAGTGAAGTTATTTATAGTTAAATAATCAGGAAATTGATATTTTAGATGCCTAATTTTATGCTGAAATTCTTGGTGGATGGTTGGTTATATTAGAATCTAAAGATGTATTAGTGGGTTGGAGAAATGACCCAGTGGGTAAGAGCACTGGTTCTGATTTAATTTACAGCACACACAAGGTAGTTCAGTTCTGATTTAATCTACAGCACACACAAGGTAGTTCAGAACTGAGGTCTGAGAATTTTTCCCTTTAATTAATTTATTCACTTTACGTCTCAATTACTGCCCCCTCCTCCCATTTCCTTCCTCACACAGTCCCTTTCTCCTCCCTCCCTCCCCTTCTCCTCTGAGAGAGTAGAGAGATCCCTGAGTATACCCACACTCTGGCAAACTAAGTCTCTGGAGGACTAGATACATCCTTTCTCACTGAGGTCAGACAAGGCAGTCCAGTTAGAGTAACAGGATACACTGACAGGCAAAAGCTTTAAGGATAGCCCCTGCTCCAGTTGTTGGGAGAACCACAAGAAGACCAAGCTGCATATCTGCTACATATGTACTGGGGATCTAAGTACATCCTGGGTATGCTCTTTGGTTAATGAATGAGTCTCTGAGTGTCCCCAAGAGTCCAGGTTTATTAACTCTGTTGGTCTTCCTGTGGAGTTCCTTTACCCTCTGGGGCAACTCTCAGTCCTTCCTCCTACTCTTTTATAAGACTCCTAGTGAGCTCCATTCAATGTTTAGCTGTGGGTGTCTGCATCTGTTTCAGTCAGCTGCTGGGTGGAGCCTCTCAGAGGACAGTTAGCTAGGATCCTCTCAGCATTCATAGCAGAATATCATTAATCATGTCAGGGATTGGTGCTTGCCCATGGGATTGGTGTCAAGTTGGGCAAGTTATTGGTTAGCCATTTCCTCAGTCTCTGCTCCATCTTTGTTCCTGCATTTCTTATAGAGGACAAATTTGGGGTTGAAAGTCTGTGGGTGGGTTGGTGTCTTTATCCCTCTACTGGGGGAATACAGGAGGTAACCACTTCAGGTTCAATATACCCATTCGTAGGAGTCTCAGCTAAGGCACCAGACCACAATTCAGCCTGCCTTCCAAGAGGCCTGCTGCCACCCATGGCAACCAGGACAACCATCTCTGCTTAGTTTCCTGGAGTCCTGCTGCCACCCAAGACAACCAGAGATCTGCTACCACCAGGAACTACCAGGCCAGCCAACACCAGAGACAACAAGATGGCTAAAATCCAGGATAAGAATAGAATCAACAAAAGTGAGGGCATTATGACCATATCAGAACCCAGCTCTTTTACTACACAGCAAATCCTGGATATCTTAACATGCCTGAAGAACAAGACAAGGATGTTAAATCTCATCTTATGAAGAAGATAGAAGCCTTTCAAGAGGAAATAAATAAATCCCTTACAGAAACACAGAAAAAAACAACACAAACAGGCAGATGTCTTTAAAGAGGAAATGAATAAATATAAAGAAATACAGGAAAATATAAACAGGTGAAGAAAGTGAATAAAACTGTTCCAAGACCTGAAAATGGAAAACCATAAAGAAAACACAAATGAAGATTTTTTAAAAAAAATATTCAAATGTGTAGGTATCAAGGACATAGAAACTAAAATTCAAACCTTATAGATTTTTTTAGAAATATTTGATGTATATAGGTATTTTACCTGCATGTATATCTGTGCAGCACATTCACGCCTGGTATCCATAAAAGCCAGAGAGGAGATCAGGTACCTTTTAACTGGAATTACAGACAGTACCATGTGGGTACTAAGAATCAAACCCAGGTCCTTTGGAAGAAGAACCTTTGGAATGCTCTTAACCACTGAGTCATATCTCTAGCCCACTAACACATCTTTAGATTCCTATGCAACCATCCATCAAGAACCTTAACATAATGCAAAACATCTAAAACATCAATTGCCTCATTAACTGTAAATTACTTCATTAATTTGTATGCTGTTTATTACTGAGCAGTGTCTCCAGCCAGTTTATGAAATATTTTCATTGAAATTTTTTCATACAATACATTCTGATTACACTTTTCCCAAATCCTCCTTACCTGCCCAACTCTACACCCCCTGTTTTGTTCTCTCTTAAACATACAAGCAAGCAAGCAGAAGAAAAAACAACTAGCTAGCTATCAAACTGACTAACCACCCCCCTCAAAGAGATTTATTGTTATTGTTTTTATTTTCAATCTCTACGAAAGGAAACATACTTCGATGAAAATACATGTAAAAGTAACTTTTATTCACCAGATATAATTGTTGTCTGGGAGGTTTAATGCTGAATATGTTCACACATTCTAGCACTTTCAGACCTTTTTCTGGCTGGCTCATTCAACACAGCTGTTCTGGCTCATACTCCTCTCCATGATGACTGATTCAAAGTGACTTCTCTTGGCTTCTGATTGAACTGCTCTGCTTGGCCTCAAACTACCCTGGCAATTGGTTCTAATCTTTAGGCTCATTCTCATTCTTTTGCTCATTCTGAGTTCATTTGCAAGTTGTCTCCAGTAAAACTGCCCCCACTCCCACATCGGTCTCTTATGTTGCCTTTCCTTCCTCTACTGTTTTCTTTATTTTTCATTTTTTGTTAGATATTTTCTTTATTTACATTTCAAATGCTATCCCGAAATTCCCCTATACCCTCCCCCTGCCCTGCTCCCCTACCCAACCACTCCCACTTCTTGGCCCTGGCATTCCCCTGTACTGGGGCATATAAAGATTGCAAGACCTAGGGGCCTCTTCCCAATGATGGCCAACTAGGCCATCTTCTGCTACATATGCAGCTAGAGACATGAGCTCTGGGGGTACTGGTTAGTTCATATTGTTGTTCCACCTATAGGGTTGCAGATCCCTTCAGGTCCTTGGGTACTTTCTCTAGCTCCTCCATTGGGGGCCCTGTGTTCCATCCAATAGCTGACTGTGAGCAAGTAGCCTCTCTTTCCCATGCTGTTCTCCTGTGATTTTGACATAACCTATCTCTGACTCATTCTGTCAAATCTTTCTTTGATTAATCATATTGTCTGCCCTTCAATTAAATGTCACTTTCAAACATCGCTGCTTCTTTCACAAACTAATTTTATCTTATGAAAGGTATATGCTAAGGGCATGACTGTACTCTAGTCAGAGGAATTAAAGGTGTGTCATTCTGGTCAGATCACACAGACCTAGAAGGTCTTTGGATATGATCCCTTGCCAGAGCAAACATGTTGCTGAATTAAAATTCCTCTACAAATTCCAAATAAAGGGATGTTAAAAATGAAGGCTAATTCATGTTACCAGACCTGTCAATTGTCTCTTGAAAAAGGATATTAAAATGTCACAGTCACTTTTAGTTTCTCATGAAAATGAAGCTCAAATTAGACATCTCAATGAATAGTTTTTCTACACTTGGTTACAGTTTTTGAATAGCAAAAAAGTGACATTGCTAATTGTAAGCTATTGTAAACTTAAACCTTCTCTTTTCCAAACAAAATTTTCAGTCAGTGATTTGAATCTATGGGTTCTATATCCACTGAGTTGACCAACAAAAGCTTGAAATTATTGGGAAAAAATGTACCTGTACTGAATGAGCACACAGTTTTTCCTCGTCATTAGCCAAACAGTGGAGAGTATATGATAAATATATAAGTGTACTGTAGTTCATTTACAATTATGGGAAGGTTTAATCGGTTAAATGCCAAGTACAATATCATTTTATACAGGAGAATCATTCATGGATTTTTGACATTCAACCAGTTTATGTACAAGACTTGAGCATCTGTGAATTTTTATATTCAAAGGGGGTAGATCCTACAACTACACTCTTATGAATTTTAGTTAGTTAGTTTTAAATGTCAACATGCTAAAACCTAGAATTGCATGATAAGACATAGTCAGGTGAGGAACTGCTATGGTCAGACTGGTCTGTGGGGAATGTCTTGATTGTTCATTTATGCTGAAAGACCCTGTCTACTGTGGGAGGTACCATTGTTTCTAAACTATATGAGACAGAAGACCATGGATGTGGTAGGACTAATTGAGTTCCTGCCTTGATGTCCCTGAAATGTTAGGCATAGGATTGCAAACTGAAAAAGTCCCTTCTTTCCTTATGTTGCTTTCTGTCTGCACACAAAAATGAAACAAGAATAAATGCCATTGGGCAAATATGTCTCTGAACTTCATAGAGATGTCAGCATATTATTTTCATGTAGAATATTGTGAATATAACCATTTAAGTTTATGTTAAAACTCAGAGTTTTATTCGGAAAACAATTTTTAGTGTGTGTTTATTATATAAATTACTAGTATTCATTAAGATATTTTTTATAAATGAGAATATGCATTTTAATGATACCTACCACTTCTCCAATAACCCTTTCTTTTCACTGTTTCCTTCCCAGCTAATTCTTTTTCTTTTTCGAAATAGTTCTTCTATTTTCATATTTGGTGGGTTTTTTTTAATAATCTGGATTTAGGCCAGAAAAATAGCATAATGTAGTTTCCTAAATTCCAATCTAATGAATTTATTTTCTGTGGCTATATTGGTTTTGAGGTAGCCTAAAGAACAGTATTGTCTCATAGTTGTACAGGTTAAGCAGTTAGAAATCAAGATTTTGGAAAAACTATTCTGAGAAAGAATGACCTTACTTAGGCTTTTAAAAAATAGTATATGTGTGTGTGTGGGGGGGGTGTAGGTCTGAGAAAAGTTTGAATCAGTTCTTTCCTTCTACCATTTGTGTCCTTGGGATCAAACTTTGGTGATTAGTAGTGGTGATAATTACATTTATCCACTGAGCAACCTTACCAGCACCAATGATGGCATTTATCCTTGCTTTTTGAGGTGTTGACTGTCTTTTTGAGACTTTACATAGTCTTCTGTTGAAATTTTTGCCCATTTTTTCTTCTAAAGAAAATACTGGTTCTATTTGGTTGGTGTCTGCCCTAATGAAGTCATGAAAAATCTATCTATCTATCTATCTATCTATCTATCTATCTATCTATCTATCTATCTATCTATCTATTTCTATCTAGTGTGTGTGTGTGTGTGTGTGTATGTGTGCATGTTGGTATGTATATGCCATGGTGTGTGTGTGGAGATCAGAGAACAACTTAGTGGAATTGATGTTCTCCTACTACATGGGTTCTGGAAGTGAGTTCAGGTCACCTGCTAGGCTATCTTACTGGTCCCAGTGAACTCATTTTAAATTAATTTGCTTTGTGAAAAATTCTATCTCCAAATAATGTCATGAATATCTGTCTATCTATCTATCTATCTATCTATCTATCTATCTATCTATCTATCTATCTATCTAAAATAAGTTTTATGTGGTAATGGTTAGGATTTTAATAATATGAATTTTAAGGCATACATACAATACTAGTTAGACAGATATTTCAAGAGATTTTATGGAGTCTACTTTATTTAGAAAAAACTGTTTTTTTATAATGTCAAACTTTCAAATTAGATTCATAATATCAAGTGATGCAAATCATATGAAATAAAGAGGATAATAAATCTCATAGGCATAAGTGTGGTGAGATGAGAAAGATGACCTTTCATTTTAAAATGATTGCATATACTTTTTGCATCAAGAAAAGGAATATCATACATGGGCAGGTAAATGCCAATGTGTTTAAGAAAATGTCTTAATGGAAAATATGAGTTGAAATACCTGATCCTACATCTCAAACAATGACTCTTTGACCTGAAATGGTCTGAAATGAGTGAACAAAAATAATTTTAAAATGTTAGACATAAGGAAGGGAAGGAAAAATGGGAGAAAGGAGAAGGGATGATAAAAGGAGTGAAAGAAACTTGAGAAACATCAATGGACAATGAGACTAAATGCTGTGGGAATAGATGGGAGTGCATAGTAATCCATTGTAAGTTATTTGCAGTACTGTGAATAATGTGATATCATTTCATGGTGAAGGTTAGGAACATTCATTGTAAAAGAACTACATTCTATGTTTTATATATATGTGACACAGAAAAGAACATCAGATGAGATTTTACTGAGATCAAAAGCTTAGTGGAGACAAGAATTTGTAGTTACAGAGTTCTGGAATCAGGCAAACTGGGAGCCACTACTTACTAACAGAATAGTTTTGTAGAAGCCAATTAACCTCTTGAGCCCCAATTACTCATCTTGAAAGTGGAGGGAAATGGAACCTATCTGTAAGGCCACAGCAAGGATTAAATGAGGTGATGGTTGTAAAATGTTTGAAACAATGCCAAACACACAATTAAGTGCTCAGTAAATATTGGCTGTGGGAAAGAGCAAGAAACTGGCAGTACTTGGAGTAGGAGACCCTCAATACTCTCCCCAAAATGACTGAAGGGAAGGATGCGCACAGAAGGAAGGAGATCTTGGGAACACCCAGGATAGAAACATCTGGGTTGTGTTGGGGATAAGGGAAGATCTGTAGGAGTATATTATGTATAGGAAGACTGAAGCAAACAAGAAGAAAATTCAAGTAAAAGGTCTCTTTTAATTAATTCAGTCAAGGAGTATCCCATGTCTCCCTGTTGCTCTTTCCTTCTCTCTCTCTCTCTCTCTCTCTCTCTCTCTCTCTCTCTCTCTCTCTCTCTCTCTCTCTCTCTCTCTCTCTCTCTCTCTCTCTCTCTCTCTCTGTTTGGCTCTGTTTTTCCTCATTTTCATTCAGCTGCTGGAAGAATGCCTCCCCTCATGCATATTTATCTTCATCTTTTTAAATTTTTGTATGTCTCATTTACTTCACACAAATTCTTCCTCAAAGAAAGAAGCCATTGTTGGTATTAACACTCAATGAGAAATTCATTATTTAATACAATGTATACATTTCTGTAGATTAAAGTATACTTTATAATTATATTTAGCAGTTTTCTTCCAAAATGAATCAAAGCGCTAATAAAAAGATGAGAGAAAATAGTGAATTAAAAGTCATTAATGTCTGTAACTATTTATGGTTCTATTTCTTTTGTTATCTTTTAATATGACATATGCAATTATTCAGAAGAGCAGAGAAGAAAACACAAGGAACACAGCATCCCACCACTCCTATCCATTCTTAACATTTTGCCTTGACATCCTTACTGTTGTTAGTTTATAGATATTAATACGATAGATACAGTGTACTTCCTTGAGTATTTCTTCCAGATCCCATCCTTCCTCCTTTCAAGTCTGTGAATGACAGTTCCAGGAAAAACTATTCCATGGGAGGTAATTCAAAGGTCAAAAGCTTTTTCAGAGTCGAATTAGATAGTCAGACCCTTTGGTACAAAGAGAACTGACTCCAGAACATTGTCTTTTGACATCCATACATGAACTCAGACACATGTGTGATGTATCTAATGGTAGTCTCATGCATAAACATGTACACATACACAATAATATATAAGAAAATAAATAATTCAAGCAACTTATCAATAAAATTATTAAAAGTACTGATTTTAGATACATTGTGACTATGCACTCCCTGTGGTGGTTTGAATAAGCTTAAATCATGGGAAATGGCACTTTTAGGAGGTGTGGCCTTGTTGGAGTAGATGTGGCCTTGTTGGAGGTAGTACACCACTGTGGTGGTAGGCTTTGAGACCTTCCTCCTAGATGCCTGATAATGTTTGTCTTGCCCTGGTTCCCTTGGAAACAAGATGTAGAATTCTCAGTTCCTCCAGTACCATGCCTACTTGGACACTCCCTAAGGATTTGCAAGAATAGTCCAGAATTTGGACTTTCTTATCTATCATTATGATGCATTTTTTAGTGTTTATTTTATTGTATTGACCAGAAACTGTATTATTGAATGTATCCATGCAGGAACATGTAACTCTATTAATTCTTTTGTAGAATATGAATTTCATTGTATGAACATGCCATAGTTTATTGTGTTTTGCTCTTTATAAACATTGAGGTTTTTTTTTCCTCTTCCTTTTCATTATTGCTGCATTGGACATCTAGAATATTGTATTTTGTGTATTACATTTCTCTAAGGAACACAGGCCTCCTAGTACATGACTGTAGGCCCAGCACTTGGGAAACTGAAAATCAAATGGTCATTAATTTATGAAAACATATTCAAGCTTTCTGGTTGTTAAAATAACAAGATTCATTAGATACATGAAAATGAAAAGATGTTTCTTCCATACTACATAGGTAAGTAGTTTGAAATTTCATAAACCTAATTACTTGTAAGACTGAAATAGAGATTCACTACTTGTCTTAGACACTAATGCAATTAATTTGAATTATTACAGCTACTTTGGAGTGTAATTTATTGATATTTGATTTAATTGAAGATGCACAATGCTACTCTGCTGTGCTCCCTAGAGAAATTCTGTCTTTATTTTAATCAAATTACTTGTTTTATTTGAGAGAGAATATCTCTGTCACTGTCTAGAAGTCTTGATTGGGTTCATTTTCACAGACAATTTTATTCACAGAAATTTAATTTCACAGAATTATAAGGCACAAAATGTCTCAAGTACAACAGGTAGCAGGATGGAAAATCTCAGACATGGTAGGCAGAATGAGCTAGTAAAGAAGGGCTTTTATTAGAGGTGAGGAAAAATATACACATAGCAACTAACACAGAGAAAGAACACCAGCGAAGCAGAGGGGAACCTTTGGGACACAGAGAGTAATTTCTCCTTGAAGGCTGAGGATTTTAAGGGTCTTTGAGCATCTTTATCCCTAATTTTAGATTCAGTCAGTTTGAACAAAAAAAGAAAGAAAGAAAGAAAGAAAGAAAGAAAGAAAGAAAGAAAGAAAGAAAGAAAGACAGACAGACAGACAGACAGACAGACAGACAGAAAGAAAGAAAGAAAGAAAGAAAGAAAGAAAGAAAGAAAGAAAGAAAGAAAGAAAGAAAGAAAGGCTGATAGGACCATAACTTTGAGGTAAACGTGACGATCTGGCCTTGAACTTGTCAGACTGGTTCACATTTGCCATTCTGTAAAGTTTACCATTTTAATGACTAAGTTATTGTCTATCTCCCTATTTATCTTCCTGTAAGTTATCTATACATCTTCTGGTCCCTCATCTCTATGTATCCCAAACTGGTCTGGAACTCAGTATGTACCCCAGGGTATCATATTAATCCTCCTAGCTCAGCACATGGTGCTTGCTACCTATTATGGTCTTCCCATTTGCCTGTTGAATAGATATTACTTTATAGAGGTTATTACATATATTATTGTATAGAGATTTTATCCAGTAACATACCTTTTCTGTCAAGAGATCACATCCAAAGACCTTTTAGGTCTCTGTGATCCAATTGAAATGCAGATGCTCTCTGAATTATAGTATGATCTGACTGGAATACAAATACTCCCTTAGCACATACCTTTTATATCAAACTTAGTTTGAGGTAAACTTAGCTTGTGGAAGGAAATAGCTATGTTCAAAAGGGATGTCTAGTTGAGGTCAGAAAAAGTGACCAATCAGAGAAAGGTTTTACAGAATGAGTCAGAGATAGGATATGCCCAACTCTCGTGAGGACAAGAAGGAGAGGCTACTTTAGAGCAGATCAGGAAGAGAGAGGGAAGTCAATTGACAGTTCAGTTCAGAGTCTGGGTCAGTTCTGTTCAGTCAGTTGAGTTCAGTGAGTCAGCACCAGATGCAGTGCAATGGAATTGAGTTCGTGCAATTCAGTGTACATCAGTATAGGCAGTTGAAGTCAGAGAATAAGAAGAAGCCAGAAGATTAGAACAAATTGCCAGAGTTAGTTTGAGGCCAAGCAGAGCAATTCAGTGAGAAACTGAGGGAAGCCAGATTGAATCAATCTGAATTACACTTTAGTTTTATAGTTAGGCTGAATTTGTAGATTTCCCCCACAAAATTAACTGGCTCATTTACTGAGTTGTTTACTCTATCCCTAAAATATGTAATGCTGCTCATATTGTATATTGGGTTTTGAGGGCTGTTTTGAAACTACAGACCCATTGTCTAGGTTTCGGTCTCATTCTTTAAAGTGGGTACTTAGTTGATTGAACTATTTGAAATCTCTTTCCTGGAGACAAGTTTCCCCCTCTGGCTGGTATGCTTTCCTTTCCCTAAAAGGAGATTACTAGGGAAATTCCCATTTCTTTGGGATTTATTATTTCAATAGTTTGTTAATCAGATTGAGAGATACAGCTTTTCTTCAGAATAACATCATTTCTGTCAGACCTATTGCAATAATATCGAAACATAACTTTTATTCTTCCGAAGTAATTGTCCCCTCCAAGGCTTATTGCTGAATAGGCCCGCCCTTTCTAGTTCTTTCTGAACTCTGGCTGGCTGGTGCAACTCAGATGTTCTGGCTCAAACTCCTGTCCAACTTGACTGATTTAAACTAGCTCTTTCGGCTTCTCATTGAATTGCTCTGCTTGCCCTCAAGCTAACTGGCAATGTGTTTGAATCTTTTGGCTCCTTAGTCTCTGGCTTCAACTGTCTCTGCTGACTTTAGAGATCGTTTTTTTCAGTTTTATATTGTTTAGTTAGAACTATGTATATATGTTTCAAGCCTCTGGAGATACTCTTCCTGTTCTTACCTCTCTCCATTTCCCCTTCTATTTTATTAAACATCACAGATGTCCTTGGAATTCTCTTTCTTGCCCCTGTCTCAGACTCCAATCTTCTTATTCTTTTCAGAGTTGCTATAGTCTGAGCTTGTGACTTATAACTCTAATAAGCCAGATTGGGCCAACTATCCTAAACAAGTCAATTTAGTAATTAATAATAAAAAGCAAAAAAATAAAAAAAGGATTTATTTACTTATTTATTTACTCACTTACCCAATGTAGCCACATTCATAAGAATAATAAAGAGATCTCCAGGTCCATCTTTGGGATCTTTACATGAAATTTATGTTTAAGTTGAGGTCTGCAAGTATGTCTGGCCAAGCAATCTCATTCAAGGTATAGTTCTATTCCTCATTGACCCATGATGATCTGGGCTTCTCTGGTAAAGGGGTCTGACAAGATGTCAGTGTATAGAGTGAGGACACAACCATTTCAAGGTATGGTCGAGGAGAAGGTTTTTATTGTATATACAAGGGAGAATACATCAAGAGGCATCTAGAAGAGTGCAGAGGCGGGGGAGAACAGAGTAAGATAATCATGGCCATGAGAGGAGAGAGGGGGTGAGTGACGGAGGAAGATAAAGAAAGAGCAAAATAGAGGGGACCAAGACAGAAGCAAGAGATAGAGGGCCAAGAGAGGAAACAAAGAGACAGGAGCAAGAGAAAGGGGGCCAAGAGAAGGGACCAAGAAAGCACCAAGAGAGCACAAGCTGAGGTGGCAGGTTAGATAGGAATCAGGAGCTGGAGGAAGGGAAGTCCATGAAATGGAGAAGTTTAGGGTAGGGGTAGGGGTGAAAAGAGCTAAGAGGAGCCACAGGTACTGAGTAAGCCTGGAAGCTAGCCAGTAGACATTTTGGTATGCTTATAAGCCCCACAGTTAGCCATTTTTACTAAGTCTCTTTTGGACCTATGAAATCTCTTCCTGAACATAAGTTCCTTCTCTAGCTGGCACTACTAGCCTTTAACCTTTTCTCTCTCCCAGGATGAAATTCCCAAGGAAATCCAATTTGGAGGGTCATTGTTTCAGTAGTCTGATTGTCAACAGAAGGACACAATGTCTTTTTTCAAATATCTTCATTCTACCAGGCAAATTACAATATATTGGAATTTTATACCTCTTTTCACTGACTTGACAGATATCATAAACCATCCCAAGGGCAAAATCAATTGTGTGATCAAGAGGTCCAAAGTTTCTTCTAAGACTCAAAGACTCTTACTTCATTTATTAGTCTGTGTTAAGCTTTCCGTTTTGTTCTACCTCTTTGCTTTTTTTTTTTTTTTTACTTATTTACTCTTGCAATCTTTGTGTTACTTTCTTCTTTTTCTAACTTCTTGTGCCGGATCATATTGCCAACTTTTAAATCATTCCCTAGTTTGTGTCTCTGGAATGCATTTGCTTATAATGACTAACCAGCTGAATTCCTGGGGTTTTCTTTTGTTATTGTGGTGCTGGGAACAGAGGCCCTGCAAATGTTCTAACAGTGAGTTCTATCTTTAGCCTTGTGTTTTCATATGCATTCTTTTCACTAGGCATTTTGTTCTCTGTTGTTCTATGTATTGAATAATTTCCATTATTAATTTCCTAGCTTTAGCCAATGACTCCTGTAGAAAACATGACTTTGGGGCTAAATCTTGGATATAACTAATAGTTTTAAAAGTCTAGCTTTGAAATCTTCCTTATATTTTGATAGTAAATGTGTCATTGCTATTCTAACTGGAAGTTAGAATGTTATTTTCTTTTAATGCACAGATGAGATTTTTAAATTATTAAATATATACATAATGCATAGCCTCTCAGGTACCACATTTTTGCATCTTTTTAAAAAAATAACAGCTCACTTAGATGACAAGTTTATGTTGTTATCCTAGTATGTTTTTCATACTTTCTGGTATTCCATAGCAAATTTTGAATCTTCCTACCTTTGCTATAAAGTCTTTGGCTCCCTTCTCACAATATAAGAATACTAAACAGGGCTAGAACCTGAAGTAAAATTTAGTAAAATAGAAACCTCCAGTATATCTCCTGGGTCTTATTAAAATAAGGTAGCAGGTGTTATTGCCAAAGTGCTCAAAGACTCTATGTTTTAAATTGAAGCTCTCTTACACTAGACTCAAGGCTCAATAGATTTAATCATTACTAACATTATATGGGACATATGTTAGCAAATCAGAATGACCCAGAAATCTGAATGTGAATGAATCTTATCCGAATAGCATTATTTAGGTTACTTAAAGGACCTTAAAACGAGTTTAGTGATTTTAGACACAGTGTAATTTGTAAAGTGTCTTAAAAACAAACAAACCCAACAAATACCACGGGACTCCAGAATGAAATCAGTCTTGTTTGTTGTTTTTGTTGTTATTGCATTTTGCTTCTACCTTGATGTGATACTTTTAATGTGGAATGGAGAATATTAATTGGATGCAAGCAAATGGAGATGATCACATTTCAAAACCTAAAAATGTTTCAGCTGCCACTGAGTCATGAGTCATATATATATATATATATATATATATATATATATATATATATATATATATAACCTAAATGCCTTCTCCCATCTTGCAATCCAGGCAATCCACTACAGGAGCTCTGTGGGAGATCTCTGTGGAGATCTATAGAAATTTAGAAGGCTTGAGAGAGCAGTTATTTTTCTTAGAGAGATGTTCAATTTATGTACAAACTTCATTGACCACTAATGATATTTATTTATTTATTTATAGAGGCTATTGTGAATTTTTTGTGGGGATCAGAATTTGGATATTTAGCTTCCAGAGTCAACAGTCCACTTAAACTTAAAAATATGTCACAGAAAGAGGGTTTTTTTTTATCATGACAGAGGAAAGAATTCATATTTTAAGGCATGTGAAGAGATGCTTGACTACAAGAATGTTTAAGTCTTTAGGCAAAAAAACAAAACAAAACAAAAAAACTTGATAAGACAATAACAGGTTCCTGCTTGCCCAAACTGTAATCTAAAATGCTAGAGACTTCTTATGGACAACCCTCAAAACTTTTTTATGGAATATATTTCCACATTTTATGGGATGCATATTTGGAATTTGACATTTGGTTTCTCATGGAAACAGTGTTATATTTGATTGGGGTTTGAGGTAGGCCTGCAAACGTTCCTGTTTATTCCAAAAAAAAAAAAAAAAAAAAACCAGCTAAAACATTGTTTCAGTTTTACGCTAAACACTTTTCTTTTTAAACTTTATAAAGTATATTTAAGCATAGAAATACCTTTAAAATATATCAAATCCTCAGAATCCCAAACAATCTGACCCATATATAAGCAGTCAGGTGGGGCTTTATACACTGCTTAATTTCCAAAACTGTCAGCAAAAATTGTCTAGCAATGGGAGTGAAGGAGGTTGCCTGAATCCCAAGTTACCCTGATACTCTGGAGGCTTCGATTTTTACTTTTCTCTCTCTCTCTCTCCTGAGTTAAAATTCTCTTCTCATCATGAGGAAGGGAGACAATGGAGTGGACATTGGAGGCACATGGATCAGCTCCAGATGTCAGTGATCCACTCAAACACCAGATGGAATCCTGCTGGCAGCAGCTGGGAGGAGTTTGGGGGATGTGTGTGGGGGAACTGACCTCTTTTAATCAGTCATGCTGAAGACTGGAGTGAGATCTCCCACAGAGCTCCTGTAGCCAGATTGCCCTAGTAAGAAGAGTAGGAAGGGGGAAGGCAAAGTTCACTGCAGTGAAATACCAACTGATCTAAATACTTGGCAACAGAATGTAGGCTAGGAAACTCTATTAGTCAGATATTTGTGTTTTCAACAAAAACAAATTAGAAGAAAAGGAGAGGATGGGAAGGGGAAACTAAAGATTAGGAGAGGCTTAAAAGACCCCTAATTTTTAAAAAGTGGGCAAATTTAAAGTCTCTAGAAATGTGTTAATACCCAAATAAAATCTCTCAAAATGTGTTAAATCACAAAAGCATCTTTTGGAAAACTCATACAACATAGTTTAATCACATGCTTTATGACTCCCCACGACGCCTCCCAGATTCATGCCCCCTTTCTTGCCATCCCTCAACTTTGTGCTCACTTTCTTTTCTTTTCTTTTCTTTTCTTTTCTTTTCTTTTCTTTTCTTTTCTTTTCTTTTCTTTTCTTTTCCTCTTCCTTTTCTTTTCTTTCTTTCTTTCTTTCTTTCTTTCTTTCTTTCTTTCTTTCTTTCTCTATTTCTTTCTCTCTTCTTTTCTTCCTTCTTTCCCTCCTTCCTTTCTTCCTTCCCTCCTTCCTTTCTTACTTTCTTCCCTCCTTCCTTTCTTTCTTAATACCCACAAGTCCAATATGTGCTGCCTGTATTCTAATGGGTATGTGGCTATGAACTGAACCATGGTCAACCTACCAGAAACTACACTCTTGAAAAAATGACTCATCATCTCCCAGAAGGCCAACAACTGTCCTGAACTTGTCAGTTAGCTAGTGAACACACAAAAACCCCTTCCTTCTCTGTGCTTGAATTTTGACTGGGTTGATCTTGGGGATGTCTTGTACAGGCAACCACAGCTATAGTGGATCATGAATGCACTGTTTTTATCATATCCAAAAGACACTGTTTCACTCTGGTATCATCTTTTATTTTTTAATTAGATATTTTCTCTATTTACATTTCAAATGTTATCCCCTTTCCTAGTTTCCCCTCCAAAAATCCCCTATTCCTTCCCCTCTCCCCCTACTCCCTAACCCATCCGCTCCCGATCTCTGGCCCTGGCATTCCCCTATACTGGGGCATAGAACCTTCACAGGACCAAGGACTTCACCCATTGATGACCGACTAGGTCATCCTCTGCTACATATGCAACTAGAGCCATGAGTTCCACCATGTGTACTCTTTGGTTGGTGGTTTAGTCCCAGGGAGCTCAGTGGGTACTGATTAGTTTATATTGTGGGGCTGCAAACCCCTTCAGTTTCTTGGGTCCTTTCTCTAGCTCCTTCATTGGGGACCCTGTTCTTTGTCTAATGCATGACTGTGAGCATCCACTTCTGTATTAGTCAGGCACCGGCAGAGCCTCTCAGGAGAAAGCTATATCAGGTTCCTGTCAGCAAGCTCTTTTATGGAATCTGCAATAATAGCAAGAATATGGAAAGAACCCAGATGTTCCTCAACAGATGAATGAATACAGAAAATGCGGTACATTTACACAATGGAGTACTACTCAGCTATTAAAAACAATGAATTTATTATAGTCTTTGGACATGGAGGATATTATCCTGAGTGAGGTAACCCAATCACAAAAGAACTCACATGATATGCACTCACTGATAAGCAAATGTTAGCCCAGAAGCTCAGAATACCCAAGATACAATTTGCAAAACACATGAAACTCAAGAAGAAGGAAGACCAAAGTGTGGATACTTCGATCCTTCTTAGAAAGGGGAACAAAATACCCATGGAAGGAATTACAGAGACATAATTCAAAGGAGAGATTGAAGGAATGACCATCCAGAAACTGCCCCACCTGGGGATCCATCCCATAAACAACCATCAAACTCTGGTACCTTCTTACATTTGGTTTCACAGTCTTTCTGCCTTCTCTTCTACATATGGAGAGAGACAGTTTTGTGTGTGATGTATCATTTGTGGTGAATACCACTCACTCCACTGATATTTAGGTTTTACATATTGACCAGTTGTAAGTTTCTGATCAACACCAAATTAATTTCTCCATGTTCTGTGACCAAGGTGTGGTCTCTTTAGCAATAGAGTCTTACCATCAAGTTTTGTTGGGCAATTAAGAACAATGGTGAGGGAGTAGGTGTTAGACAATTTCCTTCATTGGCAGACAGTTGGGTATTAAGAGACATGGCTAGATAATAAAGATGGTAAAGTTACAAGATGACTGGCTTCTTTCTTACCATCTGACTTGAGACAAAAGCCTGGCAACTTAAAACAAGTATTTGGAAGACTTTTTCCTCCTGGAAGTCAGGCCTTCCTGCCTGTTGACTGGTCTGACAAGGTCAGGACTATACAAAGACATGTTTACTACCAAGATTTAGGCCTATCAGCCTCTCTGTCTTTGTTCAAATTGACCAACCCTAAATTTTGAGGGATACCCATTCAAAGGTTTTGTAAGACCGCACGCCTCAAGGAGAGGCTGGACTTTGGCTTCCCTGAGTCCTGCTCTGCTGTGTAGAAGGTCTTTTCTTTGGGTGTGCTTGACCATGCCCCTAATAAAAGTCTTTACCTGCCAATTCTATCCTGCTGTTTGCTGTGTTTGAGACTTTCCCCACTGCTACATGTCACGCTTGAGGTTTTTCCTACCTTTTCATCCTTTAGGTGACAGAGAAAACAAACCCAATCAAGAACACCTAGACAGTAATAATGATAATAACCTGTATTGTATTTTGTGAGTGTCTAAGGTACCTATAACCAACAAATATAGGGGAGGTATCCCACATGTGGTTTGAACTATTTATTTGGAGACCTGTGGCTTCTGGGGTGAGCATAATGCTCTGTGTAAGGTAACTCCAATTAAACTAATTCATATATATATATATATATGAATTAGTTTATATATATATATAATATATATATATATATACTTATGAAATGTCAGGTTTTCTGAGGCCTTTTCACACATCTTTAGTGTTGGTTGTCCCTCCCCTAACTTTTTCTGCTCCATTCTCCCACCATCTTTTTTCCCACCTAAGCCTTCCTCTCCATTATTTTTCCTTTCCTCTTCTTATCACCTGTGTTCTACTCCCCTCCTTCTCTCTCCCTTGCCCACCAATGCACCATTTCTAGTTTATTGCTTTCTCCAGGAATTCCAATCTAAGCACACAAATCTAAACTAATTTTAAAGCAAAGGATTAATTACTATAGTCTGAGCATTGATTGTGTATGGCTAAGTGTGGAGGTTTTGAACTGGGCGGCACATAGAGATAGGGAGTCTAAGATGATTAAGCTGTTCAAATGTGTCTGCTTTTGACTTGATAATAGTTATATGAACATTGATTTATACGAATTGATTACAACATTTGTGTGTTTTTCGTTACCCATTTTTTTCTTTATAATAAAATCTTGTTAGACCACAGAGGCAATGCAACTACTGAGAAGCTGACATGATTACAGATAAAGGAAAGGAGAGGAAAGGCATTGCCATCAGAACAGATGGCCAGGAAGGTACAGTAATGACAGAAGAGACAGGGGGAGGGATTCAAAGCTTGGCAAGAATAGGATCACTTGCCAAACATTTTCCAGCAGAATTCAGGGTTGAAACCCTTACCCCTCACTAAAGGGACATGCATAGGTTATGGAGGTATAGCTCTAAAAATTATATGATGCTAAAAACAAGTATTTCATGAGATGCTTCTGCTCCTTTTCCCAAGATGAATAATATTGCCAATCCACCTCAAAATTTATGAATTAACAAGATGTGGTCTGAAGTTTCAAATCTTAATATTATGGCTCAAATTGACACAGGATTTAAAGTAAAAATAAAATACCTCCCAAAAATGACAAGAAATTGAAGCTAAACAGCCTGGGAATTGGGATAATAGGATGTAAGTGGAAAGTTAGTAATAGGGATTCAGGAATAGGGTTGGGATTCAAAATCGAGGCCAAACTTTGGACAGAACAAATCCGAGATTTCATATCAGCTGAAGTAGCAAATTAATCAATTATGAACTCAGGAAAATTTGCCAAAGTAGGCAACCAGTAATTTGATATGGGAAGGACATAGTGTTATAACAGGATAAACAGTGAAGTTGATTTTATGTAGCCATTCTAGTTACAGAAAACAGATTCCTTCATTTCTCTTTAGTAAAGTGTCAAGACTTGAGCTAGAAGTTTGGTCACCATGAGTCTATAGGAGTGGGTGTGTGGTTGTCAAATACTCCCAGTTGTGGGAGTTATTTTTCTTATAATCTCTAATGAAATAAAAATAACTTCGTTATCATAATGTTTCTCCTAGATTTAGAGTCAAGCCCACTTTTTAAGGTCAGTATCCTCTCGTGGATGATAGTGTTTATCTTGACTACCTCTCATCAGAGGCCTGGAATGTCTGAGTGTTTCATTTTGTATATGTTAAGAAGGATAAACAGGTTTCAGGTTGTTTTAACATGATACCTGCATTTAAATGTGTCCCTTCTGGACCAGGGTGCACAGATAGATCTAGTTATGAAAGGGAAATAGAATAGTTATGGATGGATAGTTGGAGTCTTGAACATGACAATCAAATCAGGAAGGATGAGAGAGGGTATATGAACAAAGCCAATTAAAATTAAGGGCCATTTGAAGTATAATATGGAAACCTAATTCAATAGAATCCTCTTAAAATACATACATATATGAAAGTGAAATTACCAAATAATGAGAAAGAACCACAACTGGCATCTCTTCTTAGTCAATGAAGCCTCTAGTACAAGGATTAGGATACATCCAATTGAGTTGTTGGCCAAATAGGTACCATGGGAATCCCCAAACAACCAGGCTGTTGCCATAGGTATAGGTTGTTTCCACCAACTAGTGACAAGATCCCATTGTGGAAGGCAATAACTACACCACTCACTGAATTTCAAGAAGTCAAACTGATGTCTACATAGAATCTTTACTCCTATGTTCTACTATCTTTGACATAGAAAGGGTACTCTGCATGATTCCAGTATGAAGAACATAAATGCTTATCTAGCCACAAAACCTTTGATTGTCAATGCTCTCCTGTCTGCAAAATTTGCTAGTGCAATGGTGACGTAAAGCTTGTAGGAATAACCAAATAATATCTGATTTGAATTAAGGACCACTTCAGGAGATAGAAACCATACCAGATGCAGCTTGAGTGACCAAGAATCTGAGACTAGATAGCACAAGGCCTATTGTTCTAAAATCCAGGTTGCAGTAAAATGACTTGCAATGACATAAATGAGGAGTCATAGATCAGTGCCTTGCTCAGCCACCTTCACAGAGGCTTCCTCCCACAGCAGATGGGAACAAATACAGAGACCCCCCCAGCCAGATATTATGCAGAAAATGAGAGACTTTGGAACACAGCTCTAATTGGGATGTCTGCATCAAATCCCTTCCTTCAAGGCTCTGGGAATCCTTTATAGCAGTGGTCAGGAAGAGTGTAAAAGCCAGGGAGATGGAGGACACCAATGTTCACCAAATCAACAGCTCATATAATTCATGGAGACTGAAGCAGCGTGTGCAGGGCCAGCAGAGGTCTTTAGGTCCCCTGCATATATATTACTGCTTCCAGTTTACTGTTTTTATGAAATTTCTGAGTATGTAAATGAGTCTCTCTCTCTCTCTCTCTCTCTCTCTCTCTCTCTCTCTCTCTCTCTCTCTCTCTCTCTCTCTCTCTCTCTCTCTCTCTCTCTCTCTCTCTTTTCAAGACAGGGTTTCTCTGTGTAGCTCTGGCTGTCCTGGAACTCACTCTGTAGACCAGGCTGGCCTCGAACTCAGAAATCCACCTGCCTCTGCCTCCCAAGTGCTGGGATTAAAGGCGTGTGCCACCACTGCCGGACTTGGGTCTCTGTTTCTTGTGCCTTCTCTTGGGCTCTTTTCCTTCTATTTGTTTGTTTTATCTGAATCAAATGAGTCAGTTTTTTTAAATTTTATTATTATCCCTTAGAAACCTGTTTGTCTTCTAATGAGAGACAGAAATTGGAGCAGATCCAGACAGAAGAGGAGGTAGGGAGGAACTGGGAGAAGTAGAAAGAGGGAAAACCATAATTAAGATATATTATGTAAGAAAGAAATTGTTTCCAATAGAAGAAAAAAGTATCTCTTCAACCTTCAGCTTAATGATTTTAGTATCTATGGATGATCATTACCTAGCCTCATTATTTTATTAAGCTTGAAGGTTGATGATTTTTCTAGTGTCATTTAATGTGGTCATCTCTTCTGCATTTATTACTTTGAATTCTTTTGTAAAGAAGAAAGCTTTTAAGTTAACTCTGTGGTACTGTGAAATACCATTTTTTTTACGGGAAAGACAGAATAACATGCTTGATTGTTGCCACCTATTTAACAATTTTCAGGATGATGGGAAACGTCTCATGTGCTTGTATCATCCCAATATAAAGTAATGGATTTTTACATATTTAATTTTTTCAGTGCATCCACCGAGTTTTCATTTTGATACTCAAATTGTCCCATGTTAGGACAAGGGAAAAAAATTCCAAACTGGGTCCCACACCTTTTGACGTGACCATGATAGCTATTGGTAGCGTCTTTGATTTCTAAAAGAGAAGGCATTATTGCTCATCTAATATAGTCCAAAATAAGAATATTGCTAACCATTTGTCCAAGGAACACTGATTTTATTAAAAGACTACAATTTACTATGCCAGAGGTGTTCATCATTAAATAAATATGCATCACTTCTAAGTATTGCCAAGAATCACAGTTAATAATTACTGTTCTGGGACTGGACCCCATACCTTGCACATATGTAGCAGATGTACAGCTTGGTCTTCATGTGGGTCTCAAACATTTGGAGCAAGGCCTATCCCAAAAGCTGTTGCCTGTCTGTGGGATATGTGGGGACTACCCAGGAGGCTTCTACCCACTCATAGGAGAAAGGGAAGGATGATGGGGGAAGTATTGCAGGAGGGGGCCAGTGAGCAGGATGTAAAGTGAATAAGTAAAAAAAAAATAAAAAGGAAAAAAGTGAGAGTTTGTTGTGATATTTCTGATTCTGACTTGACTCCACGACTTTTACACAGGTTTAAAACATTATTGGTTTTTTATTTTTTGGTTTTTATTCAATTTACATCCTGATCACAGCCCCCCTCTTCCTAGTCCCACCCTTACAAATCTCTCTCCCCCTATTTTCTCTACCCCTTCTCCTCAGAGAAGTAGGGCACCCCTTGGGTACCAGCCCACTTTGGGGCATCTAGTCTCAGCAGGTATAGGCATATCCTCTCCCAAAGAGGCCCATCCAGGAAGTTCAAGTAGTGGGGAGAAGAGGGAGACTGACATACCCTATTCTACTTGCTATGGGACCCACATGAACTTCAAGCTGCACATTTGCTATAGATGTGTAGGGAGTCTAGGTCCAGCTCCTGCATGTACCCTGGTTGGTGGTCTATTCTATGTGAACCCCCATTGCCTTTGTTAGTTGACTATGGGCATCTTCTTCTGGTGACTTTAACCCCTCTGAATTGCTCATTTCTATCTTCCACTCTTCAAAAAGGCTCCCTGTGCTCCATGTGATGTTTGGCTGTAGGTTTCTGTATCTGCCTCCATCCACTGCTTAATGAACCCTCTCAGGAGACAGTTATGCTAGGCTCCTGTCTGCAAGCATAGCAGAGTATCATTAATAATGTCAGGGTTGGCTCTCTCCCATGGGATGAATCTCAAGTTGGGGCAGTCATTGTTTGGCTGTTCCCTTAGCCTCTACTCCATCTTTATCACTGCACATCTTGTAGGCAAGACAAAGTCGGGGTTGAAGGCTTTGTGGGTGGATAGATGCCAGCCCCCAAACCTCTTGAAGTCATGCCTAGCTATAGGAGATTGCCACTTCAGTCTCTATATCCCCCTCTGGTAGGTATTAAAAACAAAGACATCATGAATTTTGCAGGCAAATAGGTGGAACTTGAGAATATCATCCTGAGTGCACTAACCCAGAGCTAGGAAGAAACATATGGTATGTACTCACTTGTAAGTTGACATTACCCATAAAGTTCAGGATAACCAAAGAAACTGGATATAATAAGAAGGTCCCAAGGGAGGATGCATGAATCCTACTCAGAAGGAAAAACTAAATAGTCATTAGAGATAGATGGAGAGAGCTAACTGGATAGGAGAGGAACTGAAGAGGGGAACTGGGATCAGGTAGGCCTGGGAGTGAAAATGGAAATTGGCTGGGGGGGGGGGAGGGGTGGGCATCTCTGGTGACTATCTGAAGGCCTGGGATGGGAAAAGATATGAAAGTATAGAGGGTGACCCTAGTTTAAATATTATTTCTAATTACACAGATGTATGTTTGTAGTATGTGTAGGTCAGTGTGGAGCCAAGTAGAGAGCACTAGATGTCTGGAGGTACAGGTGGTTGTGAGCCATACAACATGAGTATTGAGAAACAAACTCAGGTCCTCTGGAAGAACAGTACATGCTCTTAACTACTAGATCTAACTCTCCCACCCAGGTTTTTATTTATTATTACCATATAATATTATTACCATATAATAACTCTAAAATTAGACACAATGATATGATCATTATTAAAATTACTGAACACAGGTTAGATTTTTGTGATAATCTATACTCCTACTATAATTCAACAAATGATGTAAAGTTAAAGTTATGCATCTTAAAGCTAAGTTGAAATAATGCTTTTTTTCCCTATATGGATTTGCCAAATTTTGATATAAACTTAGGCTTGTTTGTTTCATTTTGCTTTGTCTTGTTAAGGATTTTTATCTTTTTGGTAAATTTTGTTCCAAATTCAAAGTTTATAATGTTGTAGATATAAAGAAATGTCTTCGTGTTTTAATGCTGTGGAGAAATGCCATAATCAAGGCAGCTCTTATAAAGGCCTACATTTAATTGGGACAGGCTTATAGTTTCAGAGGTTTAGTCCATTATCATCATGGTAGGAAACATGGCAGCATGCAAGCAGGCATGGTGCTGGAGAAGGAGCTGAGAGTGCTACATCTTGATTTGATGGCAACTAGGAGGATACTTGTCTTCTGCAGGCAGCCAGAAAACTGGAATTCCACACTGGGTATAGCTTGAGCATAGGAGACCCCCAAGGCCTACCCGCGCAGTGACACACTTTCTCCAACAAGTCCACAGCTACTCCAAAAAGGCCACACCTCCTAATAATGCCATTCGATTTGGGCTAAGCATCCAAACACATGTGTCTGTGGAGACCAAACATATTCAAACCCACATAAGAAGTCACAAGATCTTTAAAAAAAGAATGTGATATGAAGGCGCACTTATGTGATTCCAGTGTTTATGAAACTGAATCATCAGTAGGCATCTTGGAATTGGAGTTATACATTGTTGTGAGCTGCCTGAGTGAGTGCTGGGAACTAAACTTAACACACATTCATTATTATTATTATTATTATTATTAATTTATTTTTCTGTGTATCTGTACCTTATGTATGCCTGATGCTGCACAGGTCAGAAGAGGGTATAGCATCCCCTGTAAGTGTGATCACACATGTGGGTGGTGAGAATTGAACCCAGGTCTTCTGGTAGCGCAGCAAGTGCTCTTAACCATAGAGTCATCTCTGCAGTCTTAGATATTCTTAAGAGTTATCTCTTTCTTCTGGTTTACATTTTAACTTTTAATTTGTTCACTTGTTCAACTTGTTATTGAGTCTTGAAGTAAGTACCAGACAGATACTAATCACATGTTGCTGACTCCGTTACTTTTGTTGCAGTCTTCCTTTGTTTCTGAGCTTATTTTGAAGTGAAAATCTTTGGGGGTTGGCAGAGAGAGCTACTATTTATAAATTTAAGCCGTTTTCACAACAGAAACTTCTAAGTAACAAATTAAAGCAATTTAGTTGTCTAAACCATAAACTGGATTAATCATATTCCCTAAGTAGGTAGATATATTGTAGTGAATTCCATACATCTTCAATGAACAGTCCAACAAAATTAGCAGAAAAAGGAGACTAATGTGTACTTTCCTGTTTTCTATGTGTAGATGTTTAAGAGGAGGGAATTGCATGGTAAAATAAGGAACTCTCAGTACCCTGAAAAATTTGAAAGAGAATATCCTTAATAAACTTTTCACAAAGGGAAATCATTTATATTAAATATATATTTAGATTTACAAAACATTTTATTGATTATACTCTTTTTAAAAAAATTTCAAGACTATCAAA
Organism: Mus pahari; assembly: GCF_900095145.1. Taxonomy (NCBI): domain Eukaryota; kingdom Metazoa; phylum Chordata; class Mammalia; order Rodentia; family Muridae; genus Mus; species Mus pahari. The sequence goes on along the minus strand of NC_034613.1, from coordinate 15,408,006 downwards.
ACATTCTTTTGGAGCAGTTCAAAGTGTGAACTAGAGTGTGAATATAACCATTTTATCCTGATTTCTGTTCCTACTCTGTAAGGCTCCAAGCAATAGTTCCAAGGAATATCAGTCAGTGTGTGTGTAGAAGTTCATCCTTGGAGTTAATGTATTTTTAGCAAAAGGATTGTTCCAACCGATGAGATGGTGTACTGTGCTCTGAAGGATGCTGGTGAAGTAAAAATGACTTTATAGTGAAGTGTTTCTAGGCCAGATGGTGAAAAGAATGTAGAAAAGGTAAGGAAGCTCATGTCTTCAGCAGTCAGTAAAAGAGGCAAGAAAAGAACAGCACCCTGAGTCTTTAAGAAAATGTAACCACTCAAATACAATCAGAAATTGGGACAGATTAACTGTTTATGGGATGTCTAACAGCTTTTGTTAATTATTATCCTAGCATAACTTTTTAAATAATTATGAATGATTTTGTACTCTAGTCCCAGACTGAAATGAATTTTAGTTTTTTTTTTAATGTTTAAAAGTATGTGTGTGTAGGCCACATGTTTGTGTGATGGGGCTTACATGTGTAAGACTGAAGGCAACCTGGAGTATTTGTCCTTTCCACATTGTTTGAGGCAGAGTCTCTTCTTGTTTGCCATTGTGTTGTATACTTGAGGCTAGCCGGACAAAGAGCTTCTCTTGGTCACTGCTGCCCATCTCATAGCATAGGAGTGTTATAATTATAGATGTGCACCTCTATGTCTGACTTTTGCCTAAGTTTGCAATATCTGAGCTCAGGTTGTCAGGGTACATGGTTTTACCCACTGAGGTATCTTTCTGCCTCCCTATGCAGTTTACATTGGTTTGTAGACAAAGCTCACGTTTTGTTCCAGCTATGTTCTTGCATGTCAGTGGGTGATCGAGTTGCTATGTGATTCTTTTGTGTCTATTGCAGCTCTGACCCCCAAGTTTCCTTGAGTAGTCTTCTTGAAGTACTAAAGGGATGCTCATTTAGCTCATGTTGTAATCTGCCTCTCTCCAAGCATATCTATTCTTTTTCTATTTTACTTTAATTTCTCTGGCATCACTCCCAGTCTGTTTGGCCTAGCAGATGCTAGCCACAGCTTGTATTTACCATGTCAGTTTCAAATATCTTCTGTCTCCTTTTTACCCTGGAACAGAAACTCAGGGAAAACAAATAAATCTTTTAGCTTCACTGGCTTTTAGTTACTTGCTTTTGGTTGACGTTAAAAGTAACTAATTTTGAAGGTCACACAGCTGAACAAAAGTAACTAATTTTGAAGGTCACACAGCTGAACAACATGTTGTTAGTTTCTGCTTACTTTTGGGGTAGATAAGCCCTCTGAGGTCTGGATGATGATGATAAGGGTCGCCTAAGCTTTTCTCAGAGGCTTGAAGGCTGCTTCTGTTCAAAGCATTGACTACTCACCTGGGCCTGCACAGATGCCCATTAGTAACTAAAACAAGGTGAAACCTGTTTGTGCTCATTTTTGCATGTAGACTTAGGGAATGCTTAACTGGAGCTGACAATGTATGACTGGTATATTTCAAACTGCCCTAAATCTCTCTTTTCCTCCTCCAAGATGCCAAGATAAGGATAACAGAGATGTTTTCAAGATGTACAGTAGCAGCATCACCTTGTGATTACACTTTTACCAGACACTAGTTTCACAGTATCCTGTTCTAGACCACCAGAGTAGAAGCTAGAAAATTCCAAAAATTGGGGGATTTTTTTCCAAAATCAATCCTGAACCCGAAACTAAAGACAAAAGGAGCCTGACTCTTTTTTATATTAGATATTGTCTTCATTTACATTTCAAATGCTATTCCAAAAGATTCCTATACCCTCCCCCTGCCCTGCTCCCCTACCCATCCACTTCTGCTTCTACTTCCTGGCCCTGGCATTCCCCTGTACTGGGGCATATAATCTTCACAAGACCAAGGGCCTCTCTTCCCAGTGATGGCTGACTAGGCCATCTTCTGCTACATATGATGATTTAAAATGCTCATTTCAGGATACTAGTCTATCATCTTGCTTTTGTGGCTTTACTGAATATATCTTTTCACAAGCATCAAAAATTTTCTTTGAAGTCTTAAAAGAGAACATCAAGGTGCCTTCAAGTATAACTACTGATCCCAATTAAATCTGCAAGTGAGCTCTGTACTCAGTTCTGAATAAACACTGATGTTCAAAAACATTAACTTTTGTGAGCTAGAAGGAGCAAAAGGAAAGCAGAAGTCATGCACTGGTTCTGTGAGAGGCTCTAAGCAGATAGACTTAAAGACTTGGGTGACTGTTTTAACAACTGTAGATGGAAACTGAGATAACAAATGGGGAATGTAAAACAGAGCAGGTTGTATTTAGGAGTATATATGTATATGCATATGCATGTATACATGTACAAACAACTGATGTGGAAGAAAAGGTCCTGAATTTAAACAGAGAGCAAAAGGGGGTATATGGGAGTATTTGAAAGGAGAAATGAAAAGAAGAGTGATGTAATTATAATTACATTGTAATCTTGGAAAATAAAGAAGCAATAAAAGCAAAAAAAAAAAAAAAATTTTTTCTTTGAGTCCTTGGACCAGTACCCCCTTTTTATGTAACAAGCAGATAAAGCTAGATTTTGTAGCACTTCTACCTCTTAAAGCTACATCTCCTTTATTCATAGTCTTGAGATTTATATATTCACCACCAGGTTGATTATAATGGATTATTTACCTCATCTCCATTCATTGGCATTTATTCATACCCATTCATTCAATTAATACTGATTGGGTACTTACTGCTAGTCACTTTGATAGGCTGTTAAGATAAATCATTTATTTATTCCCACTCATTCATTTAATATTGATTGAGTGCTTACTGTTAGTCACTTTGATAGGCTGTTAAGATAAACAAGTGAACATGCCCATGGTGCCTATTATCACAGAGTTTAAGATTTAGCAATGAACAAAAAAAATAAAATAAAAACAACAAAATTTTAGTAATAGAGATAATAATTCTTAATAATCACACTAAAGATAAAAGTATGAATTCTAGCAAGTTCCATAAAGGAAAGAAAGATTGTTTCATGAGATCATATGAAAAAGTGCAGTTTACCTGTAGGTAAAAGTTTGGGATCAGGAATGACTTCCTTTAAAAAGTGATGCTTAAGCTGAGAGTTGTACAGCAGAAATGACTGAGGAGCCTGTGGTCATGTCAGGTCCATTAGAATGTGTCTAAAGACCTGGCTAAACTGGATAGTGTTGAGACCCTCAGCTGATGTGTTCTGGTGGGGCTTATGGGATGCCTTCTTCCTATGACTGCATGTTACAGGGCTGACAAGTCAGAGTTATTTCTATGTATCCTTTGAACTCCTTTGTTGGTCACCTTTGGCTCAACCTTTGGCAGTTCTGCAGAAGTTTATCTGCAAGGAAGATAGCTGAGGATGTTTCCATTCAAAGGAGTTTCTCCCGTCCCCACTCAAGATCAGTCATCTAACCATAGCTTCATTCACACTGTCTTTCCTATGGACATATACAATTCTGATATTTTTCCAGGTTTTATTTGAGCCTTAAAAATACAAGTGAAGTGGGCATTTGATTTGGAAGGAACAACAGTTTATTTCTGGGTTCAGGTTTGACTTCCAGGGCCTGATCTATTCCTGACAAGAAGACTGAAAGAGACACAGAGGGACAGGTCACATAAAGATACAGGACCTAGACATTCCTCTACAAGTTAAGGAGGGAAACCAGCTGGAAGGCCAACTCTGTCCTTGTCTTGATCTTGGATTTTAGGACAATGAGAAAATTCATATTTTTCATCTGGTTGGTTGGGTGGTTCTTTTGTTTGTTTAAAGAAGGTTGTGAAGATCCAAAAACAGTTATTAGTATCAGCATTTATGATATGGAATCCTGTCTTCTGTCATGGCATGAGCCTTTATCCTATTTTTAACTGTGAACAGCTGTGAATGTCCACAGATATGTACAATATTGGGCCTATTTGGTAAGAAGAAGAGGTTCAGGAGAACCTTCTTCAAAGATTGACAGGCAGTTAACAGTTGCTAGGGGGAGGAGTTTATGAGAGGCCCTGCCTCTACTTTTAATGGTTGCTAAGGAAGATAGGCTCAGAAGCCTCCACTACTACTAGAATTTGTAGGTAGTTAAAAGTTCTTGGAGTGTGGAAGGTGCTGTAAGGATTTCTACATAGCTATCCAGTGTTAGTGAGGAAGGACTTATGAGTCCCCCACCCTAGGATTTATAGGCAGTTAATGGTTGCTAGATGGAGGGGCTCTTGATCCTCTATAAGAACCGAAATTATTTTTCTCTTCATTGTTGAAGCTGTCCATAAATGGCCTACACTTCAGTAAGTAATTCCAATTGTACTCTTTGGTTCAACAAGCTACACTTCATGTCTCTCCAGAAAGGCACATTAATTAGCAAGACCAGGTTTCTGGGAATGAAGTTGAGGCCGACATGGTAGATAATGTGGGCTGGCAGCAAGCCCTGCCTTTCCCTTCTGCTGTCTAAAGCCTGGCAAGGTGAGGAGGGGCTGGTAATTGAGCAGTGGTTTGGGGAACAATGTTATCTTTATCACCCACCATTGCCTGTGCTAATGTGTCTTCCTGGCTAGTTTCCTCTCTTCTTGTCCAGTTTATGTTAGAATTAGCAAATCCGGCAATACTGCTACTAGAGAACTGAGTCACTTCATGACTTTCCTAAGATGAGAAAGTTCAGTTAGAGTCTGTCTTCCAGCTTTCTAAGGTCTCATTTTCCAGTTCTTTTTGATATATTTTCTTTCTAAGCCCGAAATCTTTTCCTATTTCAATGAGATGTCCATCTGTTTTCAAGTTTACTTGAAGTGGAAATGAATTTTCTAGAAAGTGTTCAGACTTAAGAGTCAACCCAGAGAAGAAACTCTAGCTTCACCACTTCCTATACGACAAACCGTTGCTGTAGCTATTTAGTTCCTAAGTCTTCATTTGTCTTATTTGTAAAATAAAGATGATAACACCTGTCTCCGGAGATTGGGGCAATGATTACAGAAGAGAAGATACATAGAAGAGACTGGTATTGGCTTGCAGTGAAGGCTAGCTTCCCTTTAACTCCTGTATCCTTACCATTGAATTTGATTTTTCTTTCCTTCTTAGATGTCCGACTCCTATACAGCAGACTTCCCTTTAAAAGATGTGAGCCTTGGGAGAGTCCTTTTGACTATTTTTCCATATCTTATTTTTTTCTAATGATAAACAAGTGTCTTCTCATTATTAAAAAATTTAGTGCCTTCAGTGATTTGTATGAAAGAGGTCAACTCATATAGAGACAGAGCTTACAAGGCCACAGAAGGAATAAATGGAAAGCTACCAATAAGATGGATGTAACCCTATCCATTTATGCACCAAATATGTCTTGACTATTATTGTCTTCACAATGTAAGGCATAGCTACTATTTCATAATATATCATTGTTAAGAATAGGGGATAATATACATTTTGATTTAAGATACCAGGGTTTCAGAAGATTCTGGGAACTATCCCACTAAGATACAGAGCTTCCTATTTTTGTTAGCTTGGTATTTGACCTTACTGGAGTGACCGTTCTTTACATTTACCCCAAACCACCATTTTCTAGTTATGCAACCTGGCCACATTGTTTGACCTTAAATGTTCCTTTTTGCCCTGTAAAATAGAATAAATTAGTTTTCCTCACAATTTTATGAGAATGTAAGTGAATTAACTTACAGAAAGTATTTGATACAGTGTCATGCACATAATGAGTATTCAGTACCTGTGATCTTATTTCTAGTTTTACAACCATCATTATTTTGGTGAAGAGAGACTAATAGACTGTGTGCCAGATATCAAAAAGTGTATTTGTTTCTCATCTCATGCGACATAGAATGGATATGGCAAACATGAATTTCAATTCTGGTCTTTAGTAGACATAAGAACTTAAGTATGACCCTCAATATCTTTGAGAGTTAATTGTGGTTGCAACTTGAGTGTATTAAAAATGTCAGGGGGGTTAGTGAGTTACAACTTTGGGTATGTCTATGATAGTATTTCCAGCTCTGATGCAATAAATGGATTAATCCACTGATGGATTCATATGATGGCATTATTAGGAGGTGACGAAAGATAAGAGGTGTAGCCTAGTTCAGGTAAGAAGGTCAATACAGGGTGTGTCCTCAGGTCCGTATCATGTCCTAGCCGTAACTCTTACATGGATCCTGTTTCTCTGTTTCCTGTCTGCCCAGAAGCAAAGAAGCAAAGAGCAGATCTAATTCCTCACATAGTCCCTGTGCTATATCATCATATTGCAAAGTGGGCCCAAAAATATGGAGCCAAGAGATCATTGGCTTTGGTAACAGTAAGCCAAAGTAAATGTTTCTTCCTTTAGAGCTACTTTCTTGGTTATTTTACTTATAGCTACACAAAATAATGCAATATCATTAAACTATAGTTATCAGATATAGAAAATAAGGAGAATAATGGCTTGTATTCATAAGAAATTTAGGAAGATTACATGGAATGGTAAGATGATTCTATATCATCTACATCCTAAGGCAGTGTATAGATTTCATTTTCTGCTTTTATAGTGGAATACCACATACTGGAAAATTTGTAAACCATTGTATGAACCCTGATTATGGAACCTGGGAAGTCTAAGATCAAGGAGCTGAATTTGAATTTTCTTGCTGAATCATAACATGACAAAAGATTGAGCACAACTAGAAAGGGTGGGGAACTTAACCTATTATTGTAATCTGAATCTTATGAAAACTAGCTGATTCCCGAGAATCTTCATTCGTTCATAACCTAATTAATCTTTATGCTTCAACTCTGTGTGTGTGTGTGTGTGTGTGTGTGTGTGTGTGTGTACGTATATATGAGTGTATACGCATGTGAAGGTCAGAGGTTAACACTGGGTATTTTTCTTAATATTTTCCCACCTTCTTTTTGGAGACATTGTTTCTCATAGGATCTGGTGCTCAACAATTAAGTTAGACAGGATTGTCAGCAAGTCCAAGGAATCCTACTGTCTGTACCTCCCCAGAGCTGGGATGGTAGTCATGTACCTCAAAGCCTGATAATCAAGCAACACATATTTAACTCTCTGAACCATCTCCACAGGCTCCACCTTATTTTTCATAAATACACTGTGTATCTATATTTTTCAATAATTCATCCTTGAATTTTTGGACTCAAGAGCTCTTACTGCCTTTGTATTCTGACTAGTTAGGAGTCCACATGTAAGAATCCATACTTGAAAATTTTCCTACCTCTCAATAAGGTCTCAGTGACATTTAATAGAATCTTCTGGCTGAAGCTGGTATTTTCTTGTAGACCTAGGGATGAGTCTGAGGGACTGGGTCTGCTGGGTGCAGGGGTAGTGTAGGGCAGAGAGAAAGGAAAAGGACTGCTGGCAACATGCCTGATATTCTCCACGATGACAAATTTTAAGCATGAATTTTTGAGTGGTTATTCAAATCACAGTAAGTACTTAGTCTAATGACTAAATGGGCATAGCAACATACAACACAAATTAGTTATTATAATTACAATTATCATTTTAGTATCTCCAGTATCTCCTCTTGCATCACCTTTCTACCTTCTGTGTTTGGGCTCTTTTTGGAGAAAGTAGAAATAATTTTTCACAAGAGCAATGCATTTATACCTGTCTTCTGCTTTATTATGCAGGAAAATATATTCCTTTGACTAAATCTCACCACTGAAGACTATGCTCTGGTCTTTGGTGGATTGTTTGTTTGTTTGTTTATGATGTTTTAATTTTAAAAAAGATCTCTGTTTTCCTAGACAGAAAGGTAGCATCTCTCCTATATCCCATTGATTTGCTCTACTTTCCTCTATGTGAAATATATATTTATATATATTACAAACACATGCTCACGCGTGCGCGCACACACACACATGAAATTACAGTGAATCAGTAAAGAGATTTCATGCTTCATTCTGGGACCAATGGCTCTCATTGACTAAATTGTGAATCAACTCTAGTCAACTACACTTCAATTAATTTCAATTAAGATGTACATTTGACCCACTAATGTCAAATGCAACGTATTCAGCTTCTAAGAGTCTCCACTATTTTCTGTAAGGAGGCTTTGGCCTTCACATACATTCATACCATTCTGATATGCAGATATCTTCAGGCCAGCCTGTGCATGGAAAGAGGAGACAAGTGTGTGCTTGAGGGTGGGGGTGGGGAAGAACAGAAATTAACTGAGTTATAAAGCATAGAGTTGCCAGGTTATAGGAAACATTAAACTAAACAGCCTGAACAGTCCATTTGCTGAAAAGACATTTCATTATTTCAGCAAGAACTAGTCAGAGATGAGAGCCCATAAAATAAACAAAGAGACACTAGCATTTGATTTTAATGTCTTTCTATTTTGCCACAGGCCACAATTTAATTAAAATTCTGAATAGAAATTTTGAGTCAATACTGTCTCCTCCCTAGCAGCCCAACAATGGAGACAAAATATCCCCAATCCCTTTCTGGCATTTGGGACCGTTCAACTGAGTGCCCTAAGCTAGATGATCTTTGCTGGTTCTCTCTACCTCATTTCAATAACAGGAGCACTGAGAAGAGAAGTTTGCTATGCTCAGTATTTTAATATAGGCCAAGTATTAAAAGAATTGTAGACATAATACCCCTTATTTTAGAGAAAACTGTTGGCCTGAGTGTTTAGAATTTGATGGTAAGATATGGTGCAAGTATGAGTTACAGGGAAAGTCATGATTTTGTTAGTTCAATCTTCATGGGTAGAGCAATTGTTGGGAGTGAGAATTCAAAGTTATAGCTTCAGTTTTTTTCTTTTCTTTTTTTTATTATTAGATATTTTCTTTATTTCATTTCAAATACTATCCCAAAAGTTCCCTATAGCCCCCCCCGCCCCTGCTCCCCTACCTACCACTCCCACGTCTTGGCCCTGGTATTCCCCTGTACTTGGGCATATATACTTTGCAAGACCAAGGGGCCTCTCTTCCCAATGATGGCCAAATAGGCCATCTTCTGCTACATATGCAGGTAGAGACATGAGCTCTGGCGGTACTGGTTAGTTCATATTGCTGTTGTACCTACAGGGTTGCAGCCCCCTTCAGCTCCTTGGGTACTTTCTCTGGCTCCTCCATTGGGGGCCCTGTGTTCCATCCAATAGCTGACTGTGAGCATCCACTTC
>NC_034613.1:15377495-15398814 GCF_900095145.1 Mus pahari | reverse complement strand
CTAGTGCTTGCTGCCCTCAATATATCTGATTGGAGCCTGTCCTTCCTATAATCCCAGTTGATTCAGGACTTCTCAGAGTCCAGATTTCTCTGTGATTCTTTNATTGTGGGCTCCTGTGAACCTGAGATTCTGGTGTCTGAGTTCTTGGCAGTCAAGCTCCTCTGAGACACTCAAATACTAGTGTAACCCAGCTCCTGTTATCCTGGAGTCCTGTTGTCCAAAGATCCTGGGTGTGTTACAGTGCATGGAAGTGGTGTCTCCTTTGAGGACCGTGGAGTTTCTGGTCAGTGATCTTAGGTCGTTTGGGCAGTCCGCTAGGGACCATGGGAGTGTCAGCTGAATCCGTGCCCTAGGTGACCTGGTGCTGGTACAGACCAGAACGGGCTTGTGCCCCTGGTCAGGCCAGTTCTCTTCTGCCCTAGTGTTGTCTCAGGTCCTGTGCGCAATTGGATTGGAGCAGATGTGTTCCACTCACCAGTGATCCTAAGATCGTGTGGGCAGTCCTCTAGGGACCATTGTGGTGTCCGCCAACTCTGTGCCCTAGGTGACCCGGTGCTGGCATATACTGGAAGGGATTTGTGCTCCTGGTCAGGCCATTTCTCTGCTGCCCTAGTGCTGTCTCAGGTCCTGTGCACAATTGGGTTGGAGCAAATGTGTTCAATTCACCAATATTTCTTTATGTGAGTTATTAATGCCCTTCTTAAAATCTACTACTACCATCATGAGATATGTCTTTAAATCCGAGTCTTGCTTTTCGGGTATGTTGGGTTATCAAGGAGTGGCTGAAGTTGGAGTGCTGGGTTCTGATGATGGCGAGTGGTCTTGGTTTCTGTTAGCAAGATTCTTATGTTTGCCTTTCGCCATTTGGTAATCTCTGGAGTTAGTTGTTATAGTTGTCTCTGGTTGGAGCTTGTTCCTCCTGTGATTTTGTTAGCTTCTGTCAGCAGTCCTGGGAGTCCAGCTCTCTCCTGAGTCTCAGTGATCAGAGTACTCTCTGCAGGCAAGCTCTCCTCTTGCAGGGAAGGTGCACAGAATTCTGGCATTCAGACCTGCCTCCTGGCTGAAAATGTAGGCCCGAAATGGGGCCTGTCCCAGAAGATGTGTCGCCTCTGCAGTTTGCACACTCACCTGCAAAGACTAGTCTCTGAGGGACCCTGGACACAATATGGCTTTCTCACCTGTTGTAGCAGACAGAGCCCTCCTGGGTGGCCACATCTCCTTTAGCAGGGAAGGTGCCAGGGTGTCCGGAGCCCAAAATGGGTCTGTCCCAGAAGCTGTGTTGCTTCTGTCTGTCCCAAAGCTGTGTAGCTTCTACAGTCTGCACTCTCACCAGTGCAGACTGGTCCCTGAGTGACCTGGAGTAAAGATGGCTCCCTCACTAGCTCAGGCAGTGAGAGCCTTCCTGGTCGTACACCTCTCCTCTGGTCAGGAAGGTGCCTGGAAAATGGGGTCTTTCCCAGAAGCTGTGTGGAATCTGCAGTCTGCACTCTCACCTGAGCAGACTGGAGCCTGGACGACCTGGAACAAAGATGGCTCCCTCACCAGCTCAGGTAGTGAGAGCCCTCCTGGTCAGACACCTCTCCTCTGGTGGGGAAGGTGCCTGGCTATAGCTTCAATTTTAATAGTTATTATATTTTTAAGTTTTAACTTATTGTTATATTTATTTATTTGTGTATTTGTGTGTGTGTGTGTGTGTGTGTGTGTGTATACATGCCACATGTGTGCAGGTCAGACAAGAACTTTGTAGACTTGGTTCTCTAACCTCTACCTTTATGTTGGTTCTGAGAATCAAACTTAGGTTGCCAGGCTCATGCAGCAGGCACTTTTATTGGACAAGCCAGATCATTGTTCTACTTTTATTGGACAAGCCAGATCATTATTCCTAATGATTGCATTTTTAATTTCTCACTTCAACTTTGACATCTGAGAAAGGGTATGAGACCGACTGGTTAACTTTAAAGATCCTCTAACTTCTAACGTGCCACAATGTGCTTTGCTGTTGCTGCACCAGTGCTGGAGATCAAACCCACAGAATTTGTATATTATGGAAAATGATTTTAATATAGTAAGATATATGTGGTTTTGGAATAATACATACATAGGCACAAACACACACATACACACACACAAACACACACACTCGCATACACACACACTCACACACTTTGAGATAGGCTGTCCTGGTACTTACTCTGTAGGCTTGCTTGGCCTGGAAGTCAGAAATTTGCCTCTTGAGTCGCTCTTTTGAAGGTAATGGACAGACAGATCTCTCTCTCTCTCTCTCTCTCTCTCTCTCTCTCTCTCTCACACACACACACACACACACACACACACACACACACACATACACACACACACGCACACATGCTCACACACACATGTTCACACATGTGTGCATGCACATACACATACATTGTTTTTATATGTGAGGGAGGATTTTATTGTGTATCACACTTTCAGGGAAGTGATCATGGCTGGGATCTGGTCATATTACATGAGGAATACTGTCTATTATACACAAAGAACTAAAAATAACCAAAACACCAGGGAAATAAACAACTCAATTAAAAAATGAGTGAGAGAACAAGTCAGAAAGTTCTTGAAGAAATACAAATGACTAGTAAATGCCTGAAAAAGTAGTCAATAGACTTAGCCATGAAGAAAATGTAGATTAAAACTGCTCTAAGTTTCCATCTTGCTGAAGTAAGACTAGCTCTTGTCAAAAATACAAATGCCAACAAATGATACTGGGGTATTTTGCCAACAATTAGTGACTGGTACAAAGACTGACTCATAGTATACAGTAAATAAACATTTGTTGGCTGATTATATGAGTCACCCATGAGTATTTGTGCTCTGTTTTATTTATTTTACTTTAAAACAAGAGTAATGCTTTAAACTGTTATGTGTATGGGTGTTTTGTTCGTGTCTTAATTAGGCTTATTATTACTGTGACAAAATGCCATGACCAAAAAGCTAGTTGTGGAGGAAAATATTTATTTGGTTTACACTTCCATTATTACTGTTCATCATCAAAGGAATTCAGGATAGGAACTCAATTAGGACAGGAACCTGGAGGAAGGAGCTAAAGCAGAGGTTATGGAGGGGTGATGCTTACTTCCCTGCTCCACATGACTTGCTCTGCCTGCTTTCTTATAAAACCCAGGACCACCAACCAGCTCAGGTATAGCACCATCCACAATGGGCTGAGCCCTGTCCCATCAGTAGCTAATTAAAAAAATCCTTTCCAATAAATCTTATGGAGGCATTTTCTCAATTAATATTTCATCCTTTCAGATAACTCTAGATTGTGTTTGAAGTTGACATAAACCCAACCAGCGCAGCCTGAATACATGTACGCCCAGTATACACAGAGGCCAGAAGAGACTGTGGGGTTTCCTGACACTGAAGTTAGAGACCAATGTGAATGACCATGTTCGTGCAGGTAATTGAGCCTGGTACTATAGAAGTGCAGCCAGTGCTCTTAATCCCTGATCTATTGCTCCACTCCCCATTTATTTTCTTTTAAAACAAAAAATGTTTTGTTTTTTGTGTATTATTTCCATACATACATGCACGCATGTTTTGATTTTGTTGGCCGCCCCCTGTCCCACACTATTAATCACTCTACTAATTTCAGATCAATGAGGTTCTTGGGGGCTATTTATTTGTGTGTTTGTTTGTTTTCCTGTTTTCCACACAAGACAAAATTAGACAGAATTTGTGGTACTTGATTTTCATGCTTGACTTATTTACCTTAACATAATTTTTCCAGCAAATCCATCTTACTACAAATGTCAGAATTTCATTTTTCATTGTGGATGCCTAAGATGCTGTTGTTTATATATGTACCACATTCCCTTTTCCCATTATTATATTGATGGCCACTTCAACTAATTATATATCTCAGTTATTCTGAGCAGCCTTGAACTAAACTTGGACATACAGCCTTTTTGAAATCTCTACTTCAATTATCTATGTACCTAAATTTTTCAGATAAGATATTAAGGATATTTAATAAGTTTTGGTGTACTTGAGAGACAATCTGGCTAATAAAACTTGATTAAATCATAGGGCATATATCATCTTTATATTTTATGCTTAAGATTTCATTTGATTTCGTGCCTATGGATCTGTATGTCTGTGTACCACATGCATGCAGTACTCATGAAGGTCAGAAAAGGACATCAGAGCCACTGGAACTAGAGTTATAGATGGTTTTGAGCTGATGTGTGTGTTCTGGGAATGAGACCTGGGTCCTTGGCAGGAACAGCCATTGTTCTTCTGAAGTATCTTTTCACTGCCTTAATTTTTTTTTATTTGTTGTATTTGGCCCATAACATTTTGTCTGTCTTCTTATCTGTCAAGAAATTGATATGAGGTGTGTTGAGGAATAGGTTGGTTCTAGGGACTGAACCTAGGGTCTCCTACATGCTAGAGCAGAGCTATATTCCAATCATAAGGATTTTAAAATGTGATCTAAATGCCCACAGGGAGAATTCAATGGGAACTAATATTTTATACTCTACTGTAGTGTACATTGTGTGCTTTCAGTTTAACCCCCTTGAGTATGTAAAATCATTTGGCCTAAAATTAGCTCTGTTCACATTCTTACTTTACAACCATTTCTATTTATTCCTAGAGAAAAAAAAAGAAATGAATTAAGGTTTACTTTTTGTTTTTCCTTTTCACAATCATAGATTAAGAAGTTCCTGTCTACCAGAGAAAACCTTTATATTGGTAACCCCATTCCCGATCAATAGGAATCATAATAGTCTCTGAGTTTAGTCCTTAAATGTATTATGTCTAATCTCTCATCAGTGGTCCCACTCCATTTCCAACACTCTCAATAGGCTTATAACATTTGCTGGTTTCTCTCATGTATTGACACTCATCAGAGTGATTTTTTTCCTCCAGTCTCTGTAGTTCTGTTATTCTGACTTTAGCTATTTCTTAACTACTTGCTTCTGTTTCTTCACTCCCTGTTCATTCCTCAGTGTAGTGAGAGTGTTCTTACCAAGGTTAGCAGTGATTACACTGCCAAACCAATGGATCTTCTCATCTTGCCGGTGCATTAGAGCATATGAAATATTAGCCACCCTTTCTGGAAAATAGTACCTTTTTTGGCTAGTGTTTACTCCATTTACCTCTTACCTCATTCTCTGGCTCCACTTTGTCAGCTGCAACCTCCAGGCTGTAAGTTTATCATGTACTCTGCTCTATACTGTCTTCTGTGCAGTCTAAGTCATCATTCTGTGCATGTACCTTTATCATAAACTTCTTCATCTCTGGTCCAAGACTGAAGATTTAATTTACTATCAAATAGCTCTACCTGGATTCCCTGTAGAAACTTTATCATGTCCTACCTGGATTATTCCAGTACTCATCAGTTCTGCCCCAGTCTTTTTCTTTTCTATATTGCTGATAAAATAATTTTTTGGTATAAAACTGATTGGACCATTCTAAATTTTGAATTTAGTTCAAATTTTTTGCTGATTCTCCCTTGCCTATAGTGTGAATCCAAATATCTTCATGGAACTCTTCTAAGGCATTTTATAAGAAGACTTTTACTTTTTCTCCATGTTTATTTCCCTGAACATCCTTTGATGCTGTAGCAACCCCAAGCTTCCTGATATGGTATGATTTTATATTTACAGCTTTGTCTATGCTCTTCTCTCTTTCAAGTCAGCTAAAACACAGCATCCTTAGATGTTTTTCTTGACTCATTTTCTTAACCTAATCTTCCATTACCATTACATCCCATATCAACCCCCATCACCTAATAATTGTTTACATTGTGTATTGGTTTGAGTAAATGTTTATTTATTAGTTAAAAGTAAATTTTAGAGGAAACTTATAGGAGGGGCAATCCTTTGGAGCAAGACCTAGACTCACAGCCTATGACTAGAGAATATATATCTTTGTTTTAACTCAAAACTCTCCTACATCCCAATGAATATTTATTCCATAAGTCAAATATGGAATAAGGCTGTCAGTTGTTCAACTTCTAGTAAAGACTAATTTTAGCAGAATAAGAGATTAAAGTTTCCCTAAAAGTTCATAGGTGCTGATCAAATCAGAGTCTTTTTTTCTTCAAGTTATTTTTTATTAGATATTTTATTTATTTACATTTCAAATGTTATTCCCTTTCCTGGTTTCCCCTCCGAAAGCCCCTTATCCCCTCTTCCTCCTGCTCACCAACCTACCCACTCCTGCTTCCTGGCCCTGGCTTTCCCCTACACTGGGGCATAGAAGTTTCACAGGACCAAGGGCCTCTCCTCCCATTGAGGACCAAGGCCATCCTCTGCTACATATGCAGCTGGAGCCATGAGTCCCTCCATGTGTACTCTTTGGTTGGTGGTTTAGTCCCTGGGAGTTCTGGGGGTACTGGTTAGTTCATATTGTTGTTCTTCTATCCTTATAGGAAACCCCTCAGCTCCTTCAGTTCTTTCTCTAGATCTTTCATTGGGCCTTGTACCCAGTGCAATGATTGGCTGAGAGCATCCACCTCTATATTTGTCAGGTACTGGTAGAACCTCTCAAGAGACAGTATATCAGACTCCTGTCAGCAAGCACTTGTT
Source organism: Mus pahari (assembly GCF_900095145.1). Lineage (NCBI taxonomy): Eukaryota > Metazoa > Chordata > Mammalia > Rodentia > Muridae > Mus > Mus pahari. The sequence continues at coordinate 15,392,233 of NC_034613.1, read as the reverse complement.
GGCATCCACAATAGCACCTGGGCTTGGTGACTATATATGAGATGAATCCCCAGGTGGGACAGTCTCTGGATGGCCTTTCCTTCAGATTCTGCTCCACACTTTTTCTTTGTATCTCCTCCCATGGGTATTTTGTTCCCCTCTCTAAGAAGGACCGAAGTATCCACACTTTGGTTTTCCTTCTTCTTGAGCTTCATGTGGTCTGTGAATTGTATCTTAGGTATTCTGAGCTTCTGGGCTAATATCTACTTATCAGTGAGTGCATACCATGTGTGTTCTTTTGTGATTGTGTTAACTCACTCAGGATGATATTTTCCAGTTCCATCCATTAATATGGATATCATTGCCTAAGAATTTCATAAATTCCTTGTTTTTAATAGCTAAGTAGTACTCCATTGCGTANATGTACCACATTTTCTGTATTCATTTTTCTGTTGAGGGACAGCTGGGTTCTTTCTAGCTTCTGGCTATTATAAATAAGGCTGCTATAAATATAGTAGAGCATGTGTCCTTATTACATGTTGGAGCATATTCAGGGTATATGCCCAGGAGTGGTACCCCAATATCATATGCTCTAAGATCAAGAATTGGCAAATTGGAGTCTTGAGCATCTGACAAAGCAATGCGACTTCGTCTGTATATTCCAGCATTGTCGTGGGACTTAAATGTGCCCTTCTAACTCTGGATTTCACTGTTTTGGTGACAGCAGAATGTTGTCCTAATTGTTACAGAAAGAGGAACTATGGCAAGGCACATTGAAAATACACAACTTAAATATACCGAAGATGACCAAGAGTTTGTCTATTCAAGTACATTAAAGGAGGTTCTACATTAGGGTTAGAAATAATTTAGACAAGAATAAAATATCAGGGCTTAAAACATATACACTTTTTAAAAAAATATTGCTTATTTTATTTATTTACATTTCAAATGTTATTCCCCTTTCTGGTTTCCCCTCCCCAAACCCACTATCACACACACACACACACACACACACACACACACACACGCACTAAGGTGAATGTGGGAAGATCAGAGGACATGTTATATGAGTTGGTTCTCTCCTTCAACCATGTGGTTGCCAGAGATTTCAATCCAGTCCTCAGGCTTGGCTTCAAGTACCTTTAATTGCTCAGCTATCTTACCAGCCCATAATTTATATTTCAATATAACATTGGCAAATTCAAACTGCTGTGTCGTAATCATATTTTTCCAGCTTTCACTACCTTAGGGGACAAACTAGCGACCAAAGCAAGCAAAACTCTTTACAAAATGATATTTCCTTGGGATAGCTAAGATCCTATAGAGGTGATTATAAGTATCTACTTTCCTCTTGGTATGTTGTAAGGCTTACAAAGCCATGGCATTGGCTTATGTCTACCTATGCCAAATGCATAACATGTGTGAGAACGTCTGCATCAGTAGCCTCTGAAACACTTGCACTCTTTCTCTGCAAACAAATAAAGCAGGCAGTGACTGCCTATTTAACTGCTAATTTGCTGTGTTTGTCTGCTCTCTGTTGGTGCCTGTATGTTTGTCTTGTCACCTACGGTTGCCTACTCTTTGGCCATAGACACAGCTTGTTGGCTGGAGGGGCACTGTGCCTCTTAGAAAGCATGCCTTTTATAGAGACTTGTTGACCCAGGGAGAGAAGCAAGGCATCAGGGCACTGTTGGAACTGACTGGACAAGAGTTTCCAGTATGTCAGTGAACAAGAAGGCTCATCCGAGTGCATTTGGTACTGATGCCAGGAAAACACATGAGAAGAAACAGTTTAAGAGTACTAGGACCCAGGAACTAGAGCCAAGCCTGAGGTCCTAGGATCATAAATAGAAATATACTGTCCAGTCACAGACACAAAAGACAAAGTATGACAGTGACAAGAGGAGAGATCCTTAGGGATGTCTGAGCACCTCTAAAAGAAACCTAGTTATTGCAAGGCCATTTTTGCTTGAGATATCAGTTATTAATTGTCTGAAACATATTTTTAGGACTATGCTTTGAGAATCTGTCTTAAACTGGCTGCATATATTTCTCTGTTTGTCAACTAAATTATCTAAACTTATCAGACATTTAGTTTATTATGATAGTACCTTGCAATTACATCATTTTAAAGCATACCAGATTCTTTTGTATTCATCACTATCCAACAGCATGGAGTTCTATGAGGGTGTTGCAGAAGGTATTGTTTATAGTCATTTAGTGATAACTAAACAAAACCCCAAGGTTACCTAGGTAATACTCGACAGTCAGAACCAATACTCCAGTTTGTGGATGCAAGTTCAATTTACTCATTGTTAAAAAAAAAACATTATAGACATTGATAATGGTTTTACAAGTTATCATTATTTTGGTACTATTTGATTTTCCATTGGCATTCTTAAAAATCAGAAATGCCTAATATATTGAAAAATTACTTTTGAATAGTTGGAATTCTGGGTATTTTTGTAGGACATAAGAGATACTTGGAGGCAGAATCTCCTGCCTTGTTTTTTACAAATCATAACATAAACAAGCAGTCTAGTTGGTGCTGAGAATAGCTCTGCCACTTGAACTAGAGCTTTTCTGATCTCTGAGCTGACGTGGGTGACTCAGAAATTCCTTTGCCTCTTGTGTGGCAGATGAAGCAGTGTGGTATGGCAGTTAAAAAGACTTTGGAGTCTGATAGGTTGGGCTGTCGTTATAGCTTTGCCATGTACTGTGTATAGCCCAAGGGCAGTTCTTTTACTTCTGTGTGCCTCAGTTGCATCCATTTTTGAAATGAGTAATCATGGCTGTCTTTATATAAAGATGAAATGACTGATATATTGAGTTTAGACTAGTGCTTAGTACACAGTGGATGCTGTGAAAGCTTGCCTATTAATATTGGCAGTACTCCTATTAGAATCCCCGTTGAGGGCTGTGTCAGATATGCACATCAATATGCACGTTTGTGGGGAAGCCAGAGAAGCTAGAGAACAAAGTAGGGCACTTGGTCAGATGCATACATTGTGCAGGGAGCCCACACATGTGTCAGGACTCCTGAATATCACTTCTTCAAGAGTCAATACCTCTGAGCAAATGCCAGACACACTGGGCCCCAACACTCCAGGGAAGTTTGCTTCTGTCTTGTGAAAGTTATCTAAATACTGTCCCCAAATTGCATAACAGTACATTTCTGTGGACTTCAAATACCAAGCATTTGCACTTTTCTTGCATACTGATTATGTTGTATTTAATTCCTGGCAATTTTTGTGAGAGGAAATAATCATTTATTCCTTGAATAAATGGGAAGCAGACTGCCCCCAATACACAGACAGACAGACAAACAGACAGACATACCACACACACACACACACACACACACCACTTTTGCCATGCTTCAGGAAGAGTAGACATGATAACTGAGAGAGAGCAGTTGAAAACAAGTCCTTGAGAATGCCAACCTCTTTCCTGGCTTGCTCCAGGAAACCTTTCACAGTTGCTCAGCTCCCACTGATCGCTCTGCCTCTGATCTCCAGAGCACAGACTGCCACTCAGTTTGGCACTTAATTATATACTGCCTAAGGTAAAATCTCCCTCCCCAATTATAGCCCACTCAAAGTATACCCCTGTTCTCCCAACAAAGTCCTGACTGAGACAGTTGATATTTGAGAGGGAGAGTTGAAGTCATAAATTAACTGTTTATTGCCCACAACTCTTTAAATTTTATCCCCATATCCAGTCTGATTCCCTGCTGTAAAGCACTTAACCAAGAGATTTTGCCTTCTTCTCTCCCATCTCACATCATTCCCTTAAAACAGCATTATAGAATTTTGTTTCACAACAAATTCTAGCTTGTGGTTGTGTGTTCCTTCTGTTGTTTTGTATTTTTGAGTGAAATTTACATCAAATCGTTGATTGGAGGGATTAATTATATATACATAAATAAGGAGCTTACACACATTTAAATATCCCACGTGAATTCCTAGTCAAAGCAGGAAAAACTGTCTCATAAATTTTATCATTTGTTTCTTAATAAAGATGAGGAAAACTGAATGTTTTGCTTGACAGGCAGGCTAGGGGAGACAGAAGGATAGTTGTTTAAAACTGTGGGCCTTTGAATGCTGAAGTGTCAGGAGTATAAATATAGAATTTCAGAGAAGTAGAAAAGCCTAGGTCAGCAGATGGGACAAGATGCTGTCTGCCTATAAAGAAGCAAAAGCTCCATCCCTTCATTTTTTGCCTTTCCAGAGTACATAAACTAGCTAGCTACCCTCTTCTTCTTGGCTGCAGGACACCTCTTGTGGGCAAGTAGGATGCAGTTTCATGACTTTTGGGTATGGGTGCCTGCTCACATGCTGTTTATTGTATTAGCATCCCACTGTCATCTTGGATGATATCTTTTGCATATGTACTATTGGATTACAACATACCTGTTTCAGGTATACACTATTTAACCTGTGCATTTGAAAGCAAAAATAAAATATCTGTATGACCAACTGTCATTTTTCATGATCTTGATGCTGGAATGGAGGTTTGTTTTCAATACGTGACAGAGTGTTTCTTGAGACTCTATGATAGTATGCTGGCTGTAAATCAAATGTAGATATGGCTAGATTCTGGTATGTTCTTTTATTTAACTATGACACCATGCTTCTGGGAACTAGTAAATTATACTACAATTTTTTTTCTTAAAGCAACATACGGATATTCAGACTTGTGAAAAAATTAATTGGCTATTTACTCTGCAAAACAACTCACAGATTATTTTAAGTAACAAACTCCTATGGGATGATTAAAATAAGGGTCAATTGAAAAAAAGGGAGAGAGAAAAAGAAAAGCCCTTTCATTTCACATACAGTACACTTAGGACCAAGTCTGTTATATAAAGAATGGTACATGTAAATCATGGTTTAATGTTTGGTTTGGGATCTAACAGAGAGTCTACTTGTCCAAATGAATTCACTTCTATCTTTGTCCAGGAAAGTCTTATTTTGGCTTTGGGAGCTGAAGGTAATTGGATTAGGATCTTTAAAAAAAAAAAAGTCAACAGAGAGGTACCATTCATTCTGCCTCCTGCCATGGTGGTCTCAGACAACCAGATTCTTGTTGCAGGGGAAATTTAATGGTCAATGGTCCTTTCTATGTACTTCTTCCCTAAGGGTGTTAGCTAAAACTGTGGTATTTAATTTTTTTGTTAGAGTCTCTGTGTCAATTCCCAAAAGGAAGGCAGAAATTTCTGGTAATATGTGAATCATATAGAAAATAATCTGAGGCTCTTTGGGAAGAGGGGACTATTTGCTAACCCAAGAAAATTTGTACAGTCTTAATTTCTTTCTGTAGTTAATGTTAAGACCCCCTAACCCATAAGTTACTCTGAAAACTGAGAGAATACCATTACTTTAGTGTCATGGTGTGTCTTTTAAGTAAAACTCCTATGTTATAACCAGTGAAATATGTGGGGACACAGCATGCAAAGGGAGGCAGTCAAGATTGAACTGAGCCAGGAATAAGGCTTTACCTTAAGAAGGATGACCCAATAGCTACATCCTATCATCCAAAGACATGTAGCATAATTTACCTGGAATGAGGATTTTCTTTGGTGGATTGGACCTGGTAGTACAGACAGAAAGAAGAGTGAGACACACAACAATATTGTGCTTTGGCAGAGCAGGGCTGGGTGTCTGTGAAGGTCTGTCTTGGGTTAGTAGAATCTCTTCTAGTGGCTAGGGACAAAGGGGTATGCTTAGTCCAAGAAAAAAAAGAATAATTAGGATAAGATGGACTATTAGACATGCTGCTGTGATCAACTAACTGAAAAAAGTAACATAAGGGAGGGAAAGTTTATTTTAACTTAGAGTTTGAGGATATAATAAATCATGGTGGGGCAGTGAAGACAGCAGGAGCTTAAAGCAGTTGGTCATCTCCTGAACAGTCAGGAAACAGAGAGAGATGAAAGATCACATTGCTTCTTCCTTTATACTCAGTCTGGTACCCAAGCCCATGGGCTTGTGCTGCCTATATCCAGGGTGTTTTCCTTTGCTTGGTTAAATCTTTCTGAAAATACCCTCATAGACACAACCTGAGGTATGTTTCAGTGATCCATCTAAATCTTTTCAGGTTGACAATCAAGAGTATCTATCACAGTTGAGTACTAACACTCATAGCCCAAGCTCCTTGGGAATCCAGACGGAAGATAATGGCTAACTAAGATGGGAGAACATGATTAATTCTTCTATAAGAAGAAGCTCATGTTGTAGCTTTAATCTGAAATGTCCTCCACAGTTTTATGTATTAAGTCTTTGGTTGACACCTGATGGGCTCTAGGGAAGGGATTGGATCCTGAGGCCTTTCGTGTGATAAATGTATTAAGAATTTTATGGTATTAATGAGAGAGGTGGAAAAATTAAAGACCCCCCCCCAATTCAATACTAACTCACTCCTACCTGGGGAAAGTAGGTCACTTGGGTCAGTCTGTAGAGAGATTCACTGTATCTTTATTGATTTCTGGTCTGCCGTGAGGTGAGCTTTTTCACGCCTTCACTGGCATTATATTCTACTTCACCTTAGGCTAAATGTAATCAATCCAGATGATCTTGAACTAAGCTTTTTGAAATTGTGAGCCAGAACAAATTTTTTCTTTGAGCTTGATATTCTCAGATATGTGTCACAGTGATGGTTTTGTCTATCCATGCTAAATATGCATTGTCTTATATGTGCATATTTGTGTGTTTCTGTGTGTGTGGGGGGATGTGAGTATACCTGCCCACATGTGCATGCATGTGTGGGAAGCAGATGTCTATATTGGGTATCTTTGTCAGTCACTTTTCTTTTACCTTTATTTTTAAGATAAGCTTTCTCAGTGAATCTGATTCTCATTGTATTGGCTAGACTGTCTGGCCTAGAAGACCCATGGATCATCTTGTATTGCTTTCCCAGTGCTGAGATTATAACACACACTGCCATACCCAGCTTTTTATGTAGATGCTGGTGATTTAAACTCGGGTCTTCATTTTTGCATAGCAAGTGTACAATAATTCAGTTTAACTCTAAAACTATTTACTTGGAGTTAACCTGGATTTTCAGAGTATAAAGCTTAGTCCCATAAGGCTATCTCAACCTCAGCAGTCAACCACTAATACAGTCCTCAGGTGACCTACACATATAGCCATAATACTTTCTATATTATCAATATAGAAATCACTATAACTCTCCTCAGGTTTGATAATTTGGTAATTCAAAATACTCCATGAAAATACTATTATTTTGACTCTAAGTTTTTATTTTATACAAGGAAGTAATACCCAGAAAGAAATGCACAGTAGAAGGTGCTGGACATAGATACAGAGATTCCACATTTCATTTCTTCTTGTCAAAACATGTATGTCCATCAACCTGGACTCTCCCCATGTCTCTCCATTTGCAGGAATTTTTATAATGCTTACTTTCTATTGTTTATCTCTACTCCAGAGGTCTGGCAGTGTGGTGAAAAGCTTTAATTCTCTAATTAAATTGATTTCATATGATCACTTATCATCTAGAAGTTATCAGGGACTCTATAAGCTTTAGCTCAATAGCATAAACTCAAGTTTAATCAAAAAGGACTTGTCATGAATAGCAGTCATTTCTATCATTTAAGAAATTCTAAGACCTTTAGGAACTTTGTGCTGGGAACCAGGAATACGAGATAAAATACACTCGCCATGATATCACTGGTGGTTATTTTTATTTTACAGATATGGAATTTTGGATACAGAGAGCTGAAGTAATTTGACTAAGACCACAGAGTTGAGATGTAAGTGGTGTTGCCAAGAATTGAACCCAAGTATGGCTGTTATGAAATGCAGTTAGCTGACATTCCTGCTTAGTCTCTGTCTCTGTCTGTCTGTCTGTTTCTCTCTCTCTCTCTCTCTCTCTCTCTCTCTCTCTCTCTCTCTCTCTCTCTNGTCTGTGTGTGTGTGTCTGTGTGTGTGTCTGTGTGTGTGTGTGTGTGTGTGTGTGTGTGAACAGATTGGATGGAAAGAGTACTGAAACTCAGGCAGCTCCAAGCACATGCACTGGTTAAAATAGACAAGGATATATAGCTCAGTTGTTTTCAACTTGTGAGTTGTGACCCCTTTGGTGGTCTGGGTTGGGGTAGAACACCTTTTTTATAGGGGTGGCATAAGACCATTGAAAAATACAAATATTTACATTATGATTCAAAATAATAGCAAAATTATAGTTATGAAGTAACAACAAAAATAATTTTATGATTGGGGTCACCACAATATGAGTAACTGTATTATGGAGTCATAGCATTAGGAAGGTTGAAGACCACTGTTATTGATACTATAAGATGGGAATAAAATAACCAAAAAGACAACAAAGGAAAATTTGCACTGTTAAAGCCCCAAGTATTGAACATAGTGATGTCGAAGATATTGCTCATTTTCTTTTACACCTAGAGATAAATGAATTCTATATCCCCTACTCACACATGAAGGGTAGATTTTCAGAAACCGATTTAAATTAGCAAGAGGAAGTGTTTGTTAATTAAGCTAGACTATTTGCCTGCCATTTTCCAGATATTTTGCTAATGATATCCAGTGAAGAAGGTGATGCATAGAAGAATTTTGGTAGATGTTAAACCGGTGAAAAGACTAGTCCAAAGGTCATCAGGTCACAATGTTTCAGTTCCTTAGGCTTAAAAACAAGTTGTGTCATTCACTACCAATCATTGACTTATGGAATTTTCCTTGTGTGTTCTGAGCAATAAATTCCTGAGTTTCATCTATCCCTATGTTTGCCCAGATAAGAATGTCCTGTGGAATTTGGTCAGCTTAGATTAGCTGTTACCCAAGAAGATGTGACATTCCATTAGTAGTATGTAGAAGTAAAGTTGTAGCTATTCTTTTAGTTAGTTAGTCTATCTTTCTTCACTGTGGGCAAGAAACTGTATTGGTGGTATATTTGAGAGAAAAACACATGGTATTACTAAGGATGAAATACTGCATGGGTAAAAAATGTCTAGGCAGGTATAAAAAGGAAGAAGTAGCAGATCCGTTAGCCAACATAGCAGTCTCAGACTGGAATCCTAATGCAGTTAAGGCCAACAGTGGAAAATGTATCCTTTGGAGGACTTCCACCTTTTTAAAAGAATCTTAGTGGCACCACACAACTGAAAGAATTAGCATAGATTTATCAAGGAATTTTGCAGTCATGAGCTCAGTGGAGTCTGCTTAAGTCAAAGGACAGTGGTGAATAATACAATAGTACATTGAAAGGAGAAGAGCACTGAACTGGGGGCCAGGAGGTCTGGATGCTAATTCAGTCATGCCTACAAACATTTTCTATGATTTGCAACAAATAATATAAGCTCATGATACTTTTAGATTCACCGTCTGCTATAAGAAGTCTAGGCTTGATTGATCTTATAAAATAGCAATTCATACTCAAGCAAGACAGCAATAGAAATCAACTTCTGACTCCTGTCTTGTTTGTTAGCACTTTACCTTATTCTGCCTGTTCACAGTGAAGAATTTCAACCCAATCATAGGCCAAAGTACAATCTGAGTTGGAAAATTCCCCACATACTTTCATCTCTAAATGTCTATGAAATTTGTGTCTGTGTAAATGTGGATTTTAGACACATTAATTTCAACCTCTGCAAAGATTGAGTCCACTAGAAGGAATGTTTAAGTCAGATGAAGTGGAAAGGTAAAGGATTTTGTAGAGATCATTGGGATTAGAAAGGGTTGACTGAATTTAAATTGATGGATCTCATCTGTTGAGAGAAATGATATGCTAAGATGGCAAAATTCATAATGACAGTATTATTGCCATCATTGTTATTTTTATAATTGCTTATTCTGTAGCAATCAACCAACCAGGCTGTAAATTGCACCTTCAGTTTATACAATGAATCTATGAAATATCTGTTTCCTCACTCCTACTTTTATATAAAGTGGAGACTGAGAGAAGATGGAGCCATTCCCTATAGAGCAGAAGAAAGAAAGTTTATTTTTGAAAGGAAGCTAGAAATGGCAGAGACCATAATAGGTTGAGACTGTGTTAACTAAAGAGAATATGCCTTGGATTTGAAACAAGGATTGACCACAGAGTCCCCAAGAGAAAGACTGGGTGGCTCCAATGACTAGAGGTGGTAGCTAATTAACTTTGAGGAGTAATAAGCATCTCTTGCTAGAGAATTAAACTTATATACAAAGATATCACATGTACTTTGCTGTGTTTTCTTTGGAGGCCCCATCATTTTACCAAAAGATTATTTTTTTGTTTCAAGTATGGATTTGTTTTGTTAGCAATGGGATATATAAACTGGATTTCTACAGCCAATGGAGAGAAATGCAGCATTTCTATACAAATACATTTGCCCATGGAGATAAACTATTGAATCTAATGATAATTTCCCTTTAGGGGCACACTGTAAGAAATGTATTGACTGATTTGATGTTCGCTAGAGTTGACATCATCATTTTAATTCACTGATCTTTAAGGATATTTGTAGTTCACATCTGGCCTGCAATCAAAAATTTTATGTTTAGTGTGAATTTAACTGTAATCAAAAGATTGAGTGCTTCTTTGTCATGGGTCTTTATTGTAAGTAGAAGTTATGGCGTCTATGTTGTAACCAGGGTAAATGTACAAGGACAATTTTCAGCATTCTGCCTTTGCTTTCAGAAAAGCCAGTAATTTTTAGCCAGGCTAGGAGGCATAGAATTCAAGTTGTTATGAATAAGAAATGTTTGCTTAAATGTGATGGAGTTTATTTACAAATAGTGCTCTCAGTCTAGTTCCATCTTGTACAAGATGTCCCATTAAATTCACTTAAGAGAAATTCATCTGTTTCAGTAGGAACTTAGTTGTATCAGTTTGACTCATTGGCTAGCAATATATTTTGTAGTTATTCTTTTATACCTTAATGTTTCCTGCTGATATATGTAACTATTTCCTCAGATCTCTAATGAATGTCCGTAAAGGAAATTGTGTAATTTTAATGGATTTTTTCTGAATTTCGCTGTTATAAAGTTGTAATTTTACCTGTATAGCTTTCAGAATTCTCAATAAGGCCTTCTATTCCTGTCAATAAGATCAGCTTCTATCCATTCACCCTGAGAACTTTAGTTTGGCCTACATCCACGTGATGCCATTCCTATTCACATTTTTTTTTCTTGAGGCAGGATCTCATGACGTTACCCAGATTCACCTTGAACTCAGCTCAAGTGTTCTTTCCGCCATAGTCTTCTGAGTAGGTAGGAGTACAGATGTTACCACAGGTACAAGCTGACCCCTACTTTTGGATCTGCTCTGAAATTCTCTCCATCGATGAGGCAAACAAACAAACAAACAAACAAAAACAAAAACAACAAAACCAAAACCAAACAAAACACATACCATCAGTAAAAGAAAAGAGTTTTGACTGGTGTGGTATTTTGCTATCTTATGCAGGCACCCCTTGTCCTTTAGTCCTTACGATCTTTCTTCACCATCTTCCAGGACATACCCTGAGCTTTAGGTATAGGGGTTATGCTATGAAATTCTATAAATAAATAAGCAAACAAGAAAAGTACCCTAAATAAATAAATAAATAAATAAATAAATAAATAAATAAATAAATAAGCAAACAAGGAAAGTACCCTAAATAAATAAATAAATAAGCAAACAAGAAAAGTACAATAAATAAATAAATAAATAAATAAGCAAACAAGAAAAGTACCCTAATCATCATTTTTCTAGCCATTACAATGTTTATCAGATTACACGACTATTACCTTGAAATACATAAATAACTTAACTCACAAGAGAATTGCTATAGAGTGAATGACGACATAAGCTCCAGCCTCTGTCTGCCTGTTATGAGCTAAGGATAGGAACTGGGATTGGTCACTACACTTTCTGAACCTTCAGACTTCAGCCTATTATGGAAGGCTGGATAATGTCCATTCTCAATATTCTCATAAGCTAATCACTGGTAATGGACTGTTACCTCTGTTGGCAATGTAGACAAGTCTACATGAAGACAGCTAAAAGATTTGCGTTCTGAATTATCTGGATGAGATTAGTGTTATCATAAAATTTTATAGGAGGAGACAAGAGAAGTCCGAAGGGGAGAAGACTGTATGATTATGTAGAGGTTGTGCTGGGGGTGTCTTGAAGGAACAAAAGGCTATAAGTCAAGAAATACAGGTGACCATTAGAAGCTTGCAGAGATAGGCAGGTGAATAAAATGAGTGAAACTGACCAGGTTATATTTTACTGAAAGACACAATTGTATGCTACTTGACAACATTCCTTACTTTTATGGAAAAATGTTCTTCCACATTATATCTTGACATGTATTATCCATATTTTTACCTTTGTTCTACTTTTCCAGGCATGGGCAGGAAGGATATTTTATCATTATCTCTAGAATTAAAACATTAAGACAAATGCCATGATAAATGACCTCTAATACCTAATTATAGTGTTGAGGAAAGAATAGGTAATGGTGAAAAATGAGGTTATTTAGAGAATTCATGTCCATTCTAATGAGGGCTAGATCTATTCACCCATATCTGCAATTATCACCATAGATTAATACTAGTCAATAATTGCTATGGTTTCTGAGAAAAAAAAAACAATGAAGTTGAAGGAAATTAAAATAAAGAGGAAAAAAGAAAGAAAAAAACCTACGTGCTGTATCCATGTACTCTTCACGTACATATTCCCAGGGTATGTCTTTCACCTGGAACAGAAAATGAGGACATATGATCTGACAGTGAGATTAAGATCTGGATGTGAGAATGTCCAGGACAGCCTGAGACACATGGTATGCATGAGAACATAAATGACGCGCTTAAGGGACTTTGTCATACTTTCTGTCTATAGGGAAGTACTCCTACCCCTAGCCCCAGCCCAAGGACTTTTTGTGTTGACTTCAAGGTTTCTAATACTTTGCTAACTGAAACCCCTCCTACAGAGCTGCCTGGCTGTGAAGTGAAGATTCACAGGCACCCCAGTGTTTGCTGTGAGTCTCTAAATCCCCAACTCTGGTTTTTCAGAGAGCCAAGGACCCAGCTGACTTCACCTTGCCCTAGATCTCTGTCCGTAATGGGAGGAAGGCCTAGGGCCGCTTTAACGGCCTTTCCTGTAACAGGTGCCCTTGGGCTCGTCTGACTTATAGGAGAAAGTGCAAGGAGAAGCATGGTCAGCTGAAATGAAAGGATTTCTCAGAGACTAGTCTTGGGAGTGCTTGGAAGTTGTTTCATCTTAGAGACAGACTAGTGGTTGCTAAGGGAGAGTGAGGAAGAAGGCAGTTGTAGTGTCATGGAGTCTGTTTTTCAAGTCTCAGCTCCAAAAGTGTTTTGAGGCCAGGCATCCCATTTAAAGTCCAAGAGTGTTAGCTGACTGGAGAATAGGAGGGTTTCTAGATGTATGCTGCTCTCACAAAACATGTGCTGGATTAGCCTCACTTGTTACCAGCAGGAGCATTGGCCTAGTTCCTTTCTGAGGCCCTCTAGCTCTGACCTTTCATTGTTTGCTCGCACTTTAAAACCTAACCTGAAAGCTAAACACTTTAAATCCCCAAAAGGAGGTCAAGTGGGCATGTGTCCAGACTGTATCTAGAAAGAAAGGCAATTTCTCTGAGAAAAATAACCTAAAGAGAAACTAAGAATGGGGGCAGACCATCATGTGGGCTCTCTGAATTTCCTGTGTCAGCATGATCCTTCCTAACGTTTTTTTTTTTTTTTTTAGACTGATATTCATCAAGGAATCCTTAGCTCTAGATCATATCTAAGTCTTTAATAGTAATTGCTCCCTCTTCTCAGAGGTTTTCCTTATCCACTAACAAGCCAGGTGAGATTTATTTAGAATGGATTTGAATTTGCCAATACCGGTTTGAGTTTTTGGAAATATTGAAGATTAAACTTGCATTGGAACGGGATGTGAGGTGGCTGAGGTGATGCTGTTTCTTGGTCTTTTAAAAAGAAGAGAGAGCAGTACCTATTTGTTTAATGAGGCTTTTCCTGGCCGCTTTTTGGTCATTTAGGGATTCCTCTTTTCATAGTGCTGAGGCTTGAACCCCAATTCTAGCATATACTAAGCAAGAGCCCAAGCACTTGTTTACAGTCCTAGCCTAGGGACAACTGTAGTGAATCAATGTTTTGTTGTGCTAATCTCCTGCCTGGGCTCCCCAGCAGAAGCAGTGCTGTCTGCATGCCCTTAGCTTTAGGAAATCAGACCACTATTATATAGTTCTAAGGAGCCCTACCCAAGTAAGCAGGAGTGATTTTATTTATTTTATTTTAATTTTGCTAATGAGAGAAGAAAATATATGCAGACCCTCAACCATTTCAAGGGGTCCTCTCAAATATTGTTGTGAGTATAAAGAATTTCTGTTGAAACTTAAGTGGAATTTTAAGATTTATGAGAATTTAAAAATTATACCTAATCCATATTTTAAAGGAAAAATATTTGCTATTCTACTCCAAACAATGGGCTTTGTTCATACTCTGAGAAAATTGGAACCAATATATCTATCCCCCTGAAAAAAAGTCATGATTTTTAGCCTGGAAAAGCTTTGAGTCTTATTTTCTTTAGTTTAAGGTAGAAGCTTTCATATGGTTTCAACAATCCCATTCAAGTAATAGTTTCTTCAAACCAAAACCTATATGGAAAACCAATGTGTAAAAATTTGGTCTCTTGAATGGATACAGAAACTGTGGTACATTTACACAATGGAGTACTACTCAGCCATTAAAAACAATGAATTTATGAAATTCTTGGGCAAATGGATGTAT
>NC_034613.1:15370577-15376875 GCF_900095145.1 Mus pahari | reverse complement strand
GGGGTATGGGAAACTTTCGGGATAGCATTTGAAATGTAAATAAAGAAAATAATAATAAAAAAGGAAAAAAAAATTTGGTCTCTTAGAGCAGCGAATTGAAGTTTCAGAGGTTCAACCTCTTAGACAAGGAAGTTCTGGAGTTTGGCAAAGACAAACAGTAGTATATGTCCATGCACATCTGCTATCTTCCATCCATTTCGCATGCATTTACTTGATTCCTGTGAGTGACCATGTATGCCCAGACCTGTTATGACACTGCTGGTAGACACAGTAAAGAATGCAACAGATAAAATTCCCTGCCATGATCCAACTAATGTGTGTATTAGTCAGCCTTCATTTCCAAGATACCGTACATAATACACTTGATAAGGGAGGAAGTGTTTATTTTGGCTCACAATTCTGGAGATTTCAGTGCATGGTTGTTTTCCTATAGTTTTTGAGCCTGTCTCAAAGCTAATCATCATGCCTAGTGACACATGACAGATAACAAAACAAAAAGAACAACAAAAGCTATTCACTTTAGATACAAAGCAGAGAGGTTGGAGGAAAGGAATGTCCTAATAGTCCCTTCCTAGGCACATCCCAATTATCCAAATCTCTTTCACTAGGTCACTCCCTCCTAAACATTCTAGCATCTCTCTATAGCACCACTACTTGAGTATAATGCCATTAACACATGGATCTTTGGAAGACAGTTAAGATTTAAATCATAGTATAACATTTAGTGTAGTAGCCAGTCAACTATCATGCTATATAGGAAAAAGGCATAGTTTACTATCTGTGGTTTTAAGGTGAATAGTAAAACATGATAGAGGTGTTGAAAGTGTCTGGATATTTGTTTTTACAATTTCAGAAAGTGTGGCTAGGAAAAGTATCACTAAAATAAATTTTCAGTGAAATTCTGATGGAAATGGAGGTAACCCTTGGAGATACAGTGAAAGAGTCTTTTATAACATTTAAAACCTTGAGGTGGGACTGTAGCCTAGCACATTTCAAGAAGAGCTAGGTTTATGCTATAGGTGAAAATAAAACTCCTATAGAGAGTTTTGAGGTTTTATTGTTAATTACAATAATATTTCACAGACTTCTGAGTGGAGAGTAGATTAATGGAGGTAAGAATGAAGCAAAGAAATCTGTCAGTTTTTTTTTTCAGTGATGTGCATTGAACCCAGGACCTTGTGTATGCCAGGCTGTACAACTGAGCTTTATCTGCTAATGTCCCTACCTTGGTTTCTTAAGTCAAAGTCTCACTACACAGAACATGCTAAATTTGAACTTTCAATGGTCCTGTCTTTGCCTCCCAAGTAAATGGTATTATCGTCACAAACCAGTACGTCCAGAATGAGTTAGGTTTCTATAATAACACAGAAGGAAAATAGAGTGAATTGTAGCTCTGAAATGTGATTGGTGTCCATCTCCTATAGTAGGGCCAACCATATCTGCTCTAGACCAGGTGTGGAGTTTTAAGAGAAAGAACGGTTTAGGCACTAAAAGTTTTGGGTTTATGCCTGAGGATGTAGTAGGTGAGGTTGGGTGAGAGAGAAGATATCAACAACTTCTTGAGGCATCAATCATATAGCCAGGTAAATACATCTCCTAAGCAATTGGATACATAGATATTGAAGTCAGGAGAAAGTTGACTCTGAATATTATCATTCTCCATATTTCTGTATGATACATCAGAAATCCATCAGAGAATTATCTTTACATAGAAGGCACATACCCAGAGGGTTTATAGCTTTCTGTCCCAGTCTCTTAAGACCACTTTCTAGTTGGCATAGAAACTCACTTGATTTCACACTTCACCAAGTGGGTTAGATAAACATGTCCAGTTTCTTTCAAGGACCCTTAGGGATGACTTGTGAAACTGGGAAACATAGTTCCACAGAACTAAGTTTCATAATCTTGGATCCAGAACATTGGTTTTCAATTGCAGTGACCTCCTTAGAGGGCCAAAAAAACGTTGGGGTAAAGCAAAGACAATTTGTTTAGCCACCAAGACTGCCTTCACCGAATCAGGAGCAGAACACAAAGCTGGCATTATCCCACATTGTAAATGACTTTATCAAGAGGAAATCCTCTTCAAAGGAATGTTCAGGGCAGTCAGGAGGGGAAAAGAAGTTAAAAGGCAACAAGCAACCGTGGGAGGAGGGGTGCAAAGCAGCTTTGCCTAGACCAGAGGAGTAAGTTGTCCTTATGCTTGTACACGAATGCTTGTTTCAGTTGATGTCAGATGGGCCAATCTCTCTCCCTGTTTTCCAGTAGCCAGAGCCTAGACAAACTGTGCAGTCCCAGGTCTAAAGCATGGGAACTGGAACAAGGCCACTAGTCATTCAGCACAAACAAATGTCATGCTGTCTGGAGTGCAGAAGGTGGGGAAGAAGAGGAGGTCAGACAGGAAAAGGATGTTGATAAAGTACAGGAAATAGTATTTTATTTATTTATTTTTCTTTGACAATTACATATATAAATGTAATATAGTTTGATCATTTCCACAACTCATTACCCTCTCTAATACCCCTCCCATACCAACAGAACCCATTCTTCACAAAAGGACATTATTGGAAGTTCTCAAAGGGAGAACTGAAGTTAAATTAAAGACAATGAGTAGTAGATGGCCTTTGAATAAAATGAAGTGGATTTGTTTAGGCAGAAATAGGGAAGGAGGTAATCCTAATAAAGGAAATGGCATGAGCAAAGGGAATAGTAAATTAAACTGGGCAGACTTAGAGACAGTGGAAGTATATGAGAACAGAGGTCATATAGTGTTTTGGGCACGTAGTCTCTAGAGTCAGACAGTGATTTGAAGCTTAGACCTGCAATTGACTCTGACTTTGGGCAAGTTATTCACCTTGCTTTATCCTGTTACTTCAATGTAAAGTTGAATTAATAAAATAATTGCATCATATGGTGGTATTTGTATTTAATGATGTAGTATCTAGGTCTTGGCAAAGTTCTATTTTAATGCTTGGCACAATTTTCTCTAACCTATCAGAATTACCAATAAAGATAAAATAGTGAAAGAAATCATACTATAACATTTATGGTAGTTACCCTCTTGTTGGGGGATAATGAGTAATTTTGCTCAATTCTATAGAGATTCTCACATTAACAATCAGGGGAAACATAGTGAAGTTTCCTGCCTTCTGCAGTGGAGGACACTAAAATCATAAAAACAAATCACAGCTAAATCATCAAGCACTTTAATGGTAAGAATTACAAATTATGTAACATGAACTTTGAGATGCAACGTAGTGCTCTTTCAGTAATTCCATGGAGCCTTGATTTAATTTTCTGCATAAAATATACAAATGTAAGCATATATTTTAGGACTTAGCAAATTATACATTAAGTAGGTAAAACATAAAAACTAACATAGTAGAGACATTGAAATTATGCTGCCACTACTTTTGTTCACAACTTTACAGAAGTTGCTTTACCTTCTGTGTATATGATTGCAAGAGGAACTATTAAAGTTGGCATTTGTAGCTACTCATCTGTAAGAGTTCTCTCAATACTATACAAGGAGAATAAAATTAAATAATGAAATGTTAATATATCAATGCAGTGCCCTAAGCCTTGACTACAGATTTGTATATTCAGAAGAGCCTAATTTTTCCTCATTGGTTGATTTTATCACACATAAATATAATTATTTGAACTTGAAAAATAATCTCATGTTAATGTAATTGTGCTTGTTTTATATATCAGGATTCAATGTCATCTTTTCATCTAGGAAAGAATTTACCTACTTTAGAAAAATTATAGAGAAATGCAAAGAGCAATATGCTAAGGAATTAGACTGTTTTGAACATTTGAGGGTAGGGAAATATAAATGTTTGATCTGTGGTTTTAGAAGTTTTATTTGACATAAATGTAAGAAATAAACTGAAGAGACAATCAGTGGCTAGAGATACATGTCTGTAATACTTAGGAATTTTTTGAGTTCAACTTTGGGCTGATCCAACTAGAACACATGAAACCCACAAATTTATAATACAAACCATTAATGGAAATACAATTTTCTTTGTTTAATTTGAAATTGTAGTATAACTGCATTTCTCTTTTTCTCCTTACAAACACTTCCATTTGATATTCCTTCATTTCTTTCAAAGTCATGACCTCTTTTGTCATTAACTGTTATTACATGCATATACATGTATGTAATATATTCATAAGTATAAGTATATATTCATAAGTTCGATTTGTATAATGTTACTTCTATTTATGTTTTCAGAAGTGGCCATTTGGTATTAGATGATTTTCCCGGGGGGAATTAACATGTTCTTCCTTGGGGAAAGCAATTTTTCCTGCTTTCAACATTTTGTTGCTACCTGTAGTTCTTTGTGTAGGAACGAGGCCTCATGGTCTTTATCCTGTCCATTCTGGCATGTATATTACTGTTGTTCCTATTCTTGGTGGTGAGACTTTATGGGTATGATTTGTTATGAGATTGTATATCCTAGATTACGCTTTTTATTTTGAATGATGCTCTTATGTCAAATGATTTGATGATGCCAATTGAAATTGTTTTTGTTTTATCTCTTTTGTTTTGTTTTGTTTTGTTTTGTTTTGTTTTGTTTTTCAAGACACACATTCTTTATGTAGCCCTTGCTGGCCTGAAACGTGCTCTTCAACCAGTCTGCTCTCAGAATCGGAGATCTGCCAGTCTCTACCTCCTGAGTGCTAAAATTAAAGGCATGTAGTAACTTGGTTTCTTGGTCTTTGCTAGGTAGTGAAATGATATTACAGAGATTAGGGGCTTCCCAGCATAATTTTGGAGACAAACTAGGTGGACATTAGAAGATCCATGTCAAGTCCTGTTTCTATGTCTCCTGTGCAATTAAGGAGCTGTAGGAGGGAACCATGTGTTCTAAATCTGCCACAGACGACAGTGGCTTCAGTTTTACCAGTAAGAATGCATGCCAGAGACAAATGACTTATACCTGTAATGCAGAAATCACACTATGAATTTAAAAATGGATTATAAGCTTACAGAGAAACTTTTACCAAACATTTTGATATGGTTATAGACTGATATGTGAAAAATAATAGAACTTTACAATTTAGCCCATAAGTTCTTCCTGTTCAATTTTATGATTTAACATTCACTCCAAAGTCATACTTAATAGCAGAGTTGAAAATGTAAGTAACATCACTGTGCTTCCTGTGACATGCATAGCTCCACTGCTTAAGTTTTGGACTATGTGAAGAACAGAAGGAACCTAACCTTATCTGTAAAGTGTATGCATGCGTGCATTAGTGTGTGTGTGTATGTGTGTGTGTGTGTGTGTGTGTGTGTGTCTGTCTGTCTGTCTGTCTGTCTGTCTGTCTCTGTGTCTGTGTCTGTAAATGTGTGACCTATGAGGTAAGATCAGTAAGCTGACATTTTGCCACTTACATTTGTTGTTCATCTACTTCATTTCTCCTCAAATATATTGGCAGAGAATATAATTGTGCAGTGTAGATTTTATAACTAGGCATGCAGCAAAATGATCTCTATCAGATGTTACAATGCTAAAAGTGTCAGGGGTATTTGGTCCAAATTTAGTATTTATAGTTTAAATATATGGGGACTTAAGCAGTGTGACTATTTTTCTTGTTTCCTCTGTGATCCTCACCAAACATATTGGAAATGATACCTATGCCAAATTGGTAAAGAGATCTCAAGATCAAGACAACTTAAAAGTTACTCTTGCCATAAGAGTGGAATTTGTAATTGTATCACAAAAACCCCATAACAGGTTGAATATTCATTCAAAAATACTTGACACCAGAAGTATTTTGGACTTCAGACTTTTCTGATATTTAAAATATTTGTATATATTTAATAAGATACCTTGAGGATGGACCTAAATCTGAACATGAAATGCATTTTATGTTCCATGTATACTTTATATACATAGCCTGGAAGTAATATTATACAGAATTTTTCATTGGTGCTGCTATATTGGTATGCTTGATTTTGAAGCATGTTCAATCTCAAATTTTAACCTCTAGTAGCTCACAAATTTTCTCCTGTTGTGGTGACCCCAGACCATAAAATTATGTCATTGTTACTTCATAACTGACATTTTGCTGCTATAATGAATCATAATGCAGATATCTGATATGTAGGGTATCTGACATGTGACCCCTGTTGGGGGCAGAAACAGGTTTAGATCCACTGCTCTAGTAAATTTTGTTAAGAACACCACCAATTTGGTAACAATTAAGTTTCATCTATTTATAGTTAATATTTTCAGTATAGACATTTACTTTTCAGTGTCTCAATTTTCACCACAATCTTTTTTTTTTT
>NC_034613.1:15330750-15370442 GCF_900095145.1 Mus pahari | reverse complement strand
TGAGCCACCATGTGGTTGCTGGGATTTGAACTCCGGACCTTGGGAAGAGCAGTTGGGTGCTCTAACCCACTGAGCCATCTCACCAGCCCTTCACCACAATCTTAAACTGAGTAGTACTAAATGTGATTCTAAAACATTTGAAAGGACTTAAAAGTAAGACTTAGATTTTATGGTATTTAATATAGTAAACTTTTTATTAAAATTTAATGTCATTATAGAATACTTTTAGAAAATTAGGAATCACCAAACAAAAAATAAAACCTATCGTGATCCTGTACACATGTTATGTGTGTGTGTGTGAACTGAACCTAATGTTTTTTTGCATACTAGAAAAATGTTTTATCATTGAGCTGTTTCTCTAGCCCAAGCATCCTATCACTGAACCATAGTCTCATCTCATGGTATTTGCTTTTTAATAATGAAAGCCATATATAAAATTTTTTCCTATAAAAATGTAAATAGAAATTCAGAAAGTAAAATCATACACTAAAATCACAAAGTAGAATGGTTAATTAATGAGTGTCAAATGGCTGGCATTTCGAGTATATGTGTTTCCCATTCCAGGTCTGCTGCTCATCCACATCCCATACAGGCTGAAAAGAACCAGTTGCTAATTAACTGGGTGATCATAACAGCTCAATGGCTCACAGGATACATTGTCATCACTGAGGCTAACATGGCAGCAGAGCACGTTACTAACAAACTTCTTTTCCTGCCTCTACCTTCTGATATCATCCTTGACTTGATCAGTAGACAGTTATTCATCACACAGAACGATCTAGGCTTCTAATGCAATATCAAAATAAGGTATGTTGTCACTTTTATAGAGATTAAAAGCTAATAAGACTGAAAAGCATCATATAATTATGCCAATATGTCATGAAAGTATACTTTGTAGTTGCCATATTTGTGAAATTTTAAATAATGAAAGCTATGTTTTGCCTGTATAAACTAATGAAGCTACATTTTGTCTAGTGTCTGGTTTCTTCTACATGACTAATTCTCCTTCTTGTGTCCAGAGACAACAATCCAGCATTCATAGTCATGGTAAAAATAGAACGCAGCAATCACTGATTTCTCATCACAATGAGTTCTATGTCTGTTTTCTGATATCTTGAACATGCACAGGCTAAAGACTCAGGGCAATCATATGGAAGTGCCACATGCTAACAGAAGGTAGTTATTTTGGTAATAAGGAACAATTAAGTATGGTGTGTGACTATTGGATCTCACATTATACCATCATGTGCCTTGGGGTGCCAGAACTAGAGGTATAGGATTCAGCATATGCTCTGCTGACTTTCTTTCAGTCTTTCATTGGTCTTATTCTTTATTTTTCTGCACCTCCCTTTGAGATTAGAAAGATTTATTTGGATATGTGGAACTTGGTTTTGAGTCTACAGAGCTCACAGCTAAGAGGTTGTCTTAAGGCTGAGAAGACAGTTTGCAGTTAGACTATTGAGCAACACCGAAGTTGCTGAGACTATGGAGACTTTGGGAGAAGGACTCAGTACATTTTACATCATGAAGTGGATATAAGCTTTTGGGAGTTAGAGGAAGAATGTTATGGTGTCTAGGTGTTCCCTGGAGGCCTGTATATTAAAGGCTTAATTGGTAAGGTGAGTAGGGGGAGGTGCTGAAACTTTCAAGAAACAAGGCTTTTTAGGAGGAAGTTAGGCCATTGTGGATCTGGCCATCGAAGAAGACACTTGGGACCTAGCCCTTTCCTGTCTCCCTCTTTTTTATCCTGGCTACTGCGAGTTTAACAGGTCTTTGCTATGTGATCCTACCGTGTTATCATGTGCTTGCCAAGGCAACATTGTGAAGCAACTGTGGCCGAAAACCTCAAAAACCATGAGTTGAAACATCTTTCACTCTCAAGATAAGACTTTACACAGTTATAATGGGAATATGTGCAAACATGATTTCATAGCAAATGTAGTTGTCTGCACTGGGACTACACAAGATCATGCCTGACAACAGCTAATTATGGTCTGGAACAGGGTTCATGGGAGCCTACTCACCTTTTCTGAGCTGTTGGAATCTGATGGATTCTGGGAGAGGGACAGTTTTTTTTTTTTTTCAGTTTTATGCACAATGAGGATTCCCAAAAGCTCCAATGGATAGTTTCAAACCTGTGGCCACAAAGATGGGCTTCATTAAATCAGTGTGTTACAAAACATAAAGATAAGAATGTTAGAAAGAACTGGTAAAATGATAGGAAGATATGATAGCATGGGAGTTAAGAGTACAGAATGTACTATACACAAGTATGAATTTGTCAAAGAACAACTTTAATAAATAAAGCAATATGAATAATTTTATTTAACATCTACTATCAATCTTTTCATACTTGCCATTTTAGGTTTCATATTTAACCAATTTGTTTTGATTGTATGAAAAGACCTGATAAGATCAACTATAAAAATCTATACAGCTGCATTTTGTAAACTAGAAATATTTTAGGACAAAATGACTAATCTTTATTCATTTCATAACTATTGATTGAGAGACTACTCTGTGGCCAGTACTGTGTTAGATGCTCATAGATTACAAAGAACAAGGCAGACACGGCCTATCTGTGTTCTCATAGTACTTGTATACCAGTGGGGTGATAGTCAATGATTAAAAGTATGGAATAAGTTCAATATGATATCATTTGGAGAAATTTTATTTCTGAGAAAACACATGAGAGATATATGGTAATGCAGTAAATTATACTGTGCGTGACAATTACTTACTCAAAGCCAAATATTCATATTACAGAATTAATTTGAGTTATAAGAGCAAGTCTGGTAGTTCATTTTAAAATTTAATTATTACCCTACTTCAAATTTTAAACATTTTAGTATTCAACTATTTTAAAGTTTTATGTTCAGTAAAAAATACTATTATTTTTTAGCATTGTTAACTTCTGGATTGCTCCTGTAGATGTTGTTAATAAATTATAAAGGTATATGACTAAATAAATGCTCCCAGTTGACAGAAACCAGCACAATAACAAACTATTTTTAAGATGCTTCAAATTAAAAACATGTCATCTTTCATTGTAGTTTCTATTATGTATGGCATTAAGGATGCAATTTCAGGGGTATACTAGAGTTTGCATATAACATATCCTGCCAAAGCACATGTGATAACGGATTGTTCTCCAGGGGTATCACACTTGGGAGGTGGAAGGTCTTTTGGGCAGTGGATCCTAGTGAGAAGTTTTTAATTCATTGAAGGAATGTCCCCAAGTGGGATTGCATGAATGTAATCCCTTTATTTCTCATATTTCTTTGCCACAGTCAAATTCCCTTTTAGCTAGGTAATATTTAATAATTTGAAATTAAAATATTATAGATATATTTTGAAAAATAAGAATTATGTAAGAATAATCTGAGTTTTAACCCATGCTTCCTCTTTCTCCTCTGTTTTTCACATGGTTTAGGAAATTTCTTTCATGAAGCTGATCCACCATGCTTTCATATTCAGTTCTTGGGTGTTCCCCTACATTAGGATTGCCTGCTTTTTCTTATTCACTGATGCTGGATTTAGCAGTATTTTTATCCAGTCTACAGTCTAGTTAAGATTTACAAAATGTTTCTTTGGACAACACAGATGAGTCCAAAAGACATAAAGATGGACATATACTGTTAATAATGTATCTTACAAATTATGTCTAAGAAGATTCAATATAATAAGCATTTTATACTTAATAAATTGAACACCATTTGTATTTGCCATTGTCTGCCTAGAACCAAAAAAAAAATTGTGCATGATTTGGTTGATTGACTTTGAAAAATATTGGTATTCACCTGCTTATATTTATGGGTCTAAAGACATAAACAAAACAGTCCAATTCTTTGAGACAGTAAGGAAGTTCCACACAGTAACCTTTTACTTTTTTGTTGTTGTTGTTGTTGTTGCTTTGGCAGGTTATAACAAGACAAACTCTGTTTTCATGAGAAAAAATTGATTTAGTGTTTAACAGGTGGTTAGGGGACATGTTTTTCTGACAATTTTCTATGCTCTAATAACTCAAATGTACACCATTGGCAATAGTAAGAGTGTCTGGCAAACACAGAAGCAGATGCTCACAGTCATCCACTGGACAGAGCACAGGACCCCCAATGAAGGAGCTAGAGAAAGTGCCCAAGGAGCTAAAGGGGTCTGCAACTATATAGGAGGAACAACAATATGAACTAACCAGTACCCCTAGAGCTTATGTCTCTAGCTGCATATGTAGCAGAGGATGGTTTAGTTGGTCATCAATGGGAGGAGAGGCCCTTGGTCCTGTGAAGTTTCTATGCCCCAGTATAGGGGAAGGCCAGGGCCAGGAAGCAGGATTGGGTGGATGGTGGAGGGGATAGGGGATTTTCAGAGGGGAAACTAGGAAAGGGGATAACATTTGAGATGTAAATAAAGAAAATATCTAATAAAAATAAAAATAAACAAAAAGAAAAAAGAATGGTCTACAAACATTTTATTGGTTTTATTAGATGTAACTGAAATATAAATATTACTAAAACAATAGAGGAGAGTTAATTTACTGATTACGCAGATATGGTAGTTAGTGATGCAAGAACAGGTGCATTGGATTCAAATGGCTCTGCTATTAACTAGTCTTAAGAACGAGGACAAATCACCACTCTCTAAAGCTTTTACTTATTCTTCTCTTGCATGAAATCTAGGGTGATTCTGTTTCAGGGAATAGTCCTGAGGGTTGAAAAATTACTGTTTAGTATGTAGCATGTTTTCTGGCACAGATGCACTAAATAAGTGGTTGAGTCATCGTTTATTATTTTAAATCCATTAATGGCTCATTTATGGCCGTTATTACTGATGATCTTGTATCTGAGTTGTAATGTAAGACCTAAAATACTAAGCTCCATGAGAAAGAATGTATGTTCTTCTATGACTCTTTAGGTCCTAATACAATGAGGCTGCGCTTATTCAGAGTTGACAACCAGAATAAACAGGAACCTTTCAAGCATTTTATGCATGGCTCAGTGAGCTCTTATCTCATACCAACTAGGATGGATACAGTTAAAAAATGAATATTTTAATACATACATACATATATGTGTGTGTGTTAGTACATATATATTTTGACTTTATATATTGCATGTTTGTCCATATATTTTGTGATATTATAAATTGGATGAGGCATACATTTTATTTCATAACCCAATTAATATTCACAGTTAAATCAGGACATTTTTGAAAGACAAACTTCACTATGTGCAATGAAGTCTGATTATGTTCTTTCCCATTTCATTTTACCCAGTTGATTGTATTTACTTGATCATTTAATTGATTTACAAAACAAACAAACAAACAAATAAATAAATAAATAACCCAATAACAAGTTTCAATCCATGGTTTGAAAATTTCTCTGCTGCACTATTCTACCTCTTCTAGAGTTCTAGATCCCCTCACTTCTACGTTGGCAGGGCAAGCTAGTAAGATGCAAACAGAAAAGTTGTGCAAAGAACAAATGAAATCTGTTCAGAGAAGATATGAAGTGATTCTAAATAATGGAAACAGGAAGTCCAAGAATGGTGGAGTGGGCTGGAGATACAGCTCAGGAGTAGAGCATAGAAGAGGCTCTAGGGCACTGTGTGAGCTTCAAGATACCTTGTAGACATGGCCAAGTCCAAGAACCACATCACACACCAACCACACCACACACCACCAGTCCCATAAATGACACAGAAATGGCATCAAGAAAACCTGGTCACAAAGATACGAATCTCTTGAGTGGTTGACCCCAAATTACTGAGGAACATCTGCTTTGCCAAGAGGCACAACAAAAAAGACCTGAAGAAGATGCAGGCCAACAATGCAAAGGCAGAAGTTACACACGCAGAGGCCATCAAGGCCCTTATGAAGCCTCAGGTCATCAAGCCCAAGATGCCAAAGGGCCCCAGCCTCAAACTCAGCCACCTGACTTTCATCATTCAACCCAAGCTTGGGAAGTGGATTCAAAGCTACATGGCCAAGGGGGGGGGTGGGCTCTGCCAAGCAAAGCCTAAGGTTCAAACCAAGGCAGAGGCCAAAGCTTCCAGCTAAGGCCCAAGCTTCAGTTCCAGCTCAGGCTCCCATGCCCTGTGAAGGCCCTATAGAAAAGGCTCCTGCCAGGGTGAAGACAGACGGACTGCTGTGGCACATCTACCTACACACTATTTGCAGATGACCAGTGTCCTATGCTGTTTTTACAAATAAACTTGAGGCAATAAATAAAAAAAAAAGAAGAGGCTCTAGGTTCAACTCCAATCTAATAGGGAATGTCAACGGTGACAGAAGATGAATGAGAATGAGGTATTTTCATTGGCTCTAAAATGGTGAATTTTGATTATAGAAAGATCCCAATGCAACTATGACCCATTTTAACCAAAAAGCTAAAAGAAAAATAGTACCAGGGATTGATTTTCTAGAAGTGTGTTTGGTAGGCCCCAAACTCTACCTAGATATGAATGAGTGTTTCTGTTACTTCTAGAAACAGTCATTGGTTTGGGAATAGGGAATGAGGAATGACAAAGAAACTCTGGTTATAAAGGACACTGCATCTAGTACATGGCAGTGACCTGGGGTCCTACTAGTCAGAATAGATAACCCAGAGCGCTGAAGGAACATGGCATTTCTGTTATTGAATCCAGTGAAAGTATCACTGATCTTAACCCCTTTTAGTTTTATAATTTGCTAGAGACCAGAAGAACAACAGCTGAATGCTGTGAGCTGAATGCTGTGAGCTGAATGCTGTGAGCTGAATGCTAATTTATTACAGCCATGTTCTATGAGTTCAAAAGATATTACAAAGCTCAAGTACAGAAAAATGAGCATTCATAATGTAAAGAAATGTATAACACAATGAAATAGAATTAAGAATCTAAGAAAAAGCCCCAAGAATATGGTCAAATGGTCTTGGCAAGGAGGCATCTCAAAATATATAGTTCAGGGAAAACTGGATATCCACCTATAAAGAATGAACTTAAAAGTCATACCATCTATAAGCATCAGCATAAAACAGACTAAAGACCAAAAAATTGCATCTAAAACTATAAAACTTGTAGAAATCATAAATGAAAGTTTCATGATATTGCATGTATTTGGCATTGAATTCTTGGATATGGCACCAGAAGCACGGGGAATAAATGGAAAATTTGACAAATAGGACTATATTAAACTATAAAAATTTTTGTTCATCAAAAAGAAAAGAGAACAAAACACAAAAGTGAAAACACAGCCTACAAAATGGAAGAACAAAGGGCTACTATCCAGAATATATCAAGATACCTCCTACAACAGCAATAAAAATAACCAAAATATAAACAGAGTAAATGACATGAATATACATTTCTTAAATGAAGGCCCACAAATGGCCGTCAGCATTCTTAAAGAGGCTCATTTTCACAAATCATTAGAGAAATGAAAAGCAAAACCAAAATGAGATACCAGTTCACATCCACAAAGAATGGCCACTTGTAAAACAGAAGTAACAAATATTGGTGAGAATATGTTGGGAAATTGGACTTTTTGTGTATTTTTGAAAATTTAAAATAATGGAGCTTAGTGGGAAATCCTACCAGGAAATAGTATGATGGTTCATCAAAAATATCTAAAAAATGTGAGTGCTATGATTAAACAATCGCAATTATGAGTGCATAACCAAAGTATTTGAAAGTAAGTTCTAGAGCTGGGCATGGTGGCACATGTCTTGAATTGCAGCACACGGGGGTGGGTGGGCAGAGACAGGTAGATCTCTGAGTTTGAGGCCAGCGTGGTCCACAGACTGAGTTCCAGGACAGCCTTGGCTACATAATAGACCCTGTCTCAGAATTTAAAACAAAAAAGAAAGAAAAGAAACATTTTTGCCTTCCACAATTATAGTAGCTTTTTACAATGTCCAAGAGGAGTAAGCAACACAAATCTCTAGCCACAGATTAGTAAATAAAGAAAATTTAGTAGACACAGAGGGAATATTATTCATCCATAAAAACAAAAGAAATATTATTTGCAACAACTTGATTAGAATACAAAGATACTGTGGTAAGTAAAGTTGCTAGTCATACAAAGACAAATATGATTCTACTGAATACATGAAATATCTAGAGCAGTTTTCAAGCCACAGGTCGTGATCCCTTTGAGGGTCAAATATCAGATATCCTGCATATCAGATAGTTACATTATTATTCACAACAGTAGGAAAGTTAGAGTCGTGAAGTAGCAATGAAAATAATTTTATGGTTGGTGGTTACCACACTATGTATAAAATGGTCACAGCATTAGAAAGGTTGATAACCAGTGATCTAGAGCATTCAAAATCATAGAAAAAGAAAGTTGGATTTTGGTTGGAGATACTGAGAGAAGAAAAGAAGGAGGAGATGTTGTTCAGTAGATAGGGAGTTTCAATGTTATAAGATAAATAATTTATGGATATTGGTTTTATAGCAACAACCATTTATGTAATGCTAATGAACTGTACAATTAAGATGGATATGTCATGAAATTATATGTTGTATGTTCTTTACTACTATTAGAACTTTTAAAAAATTTTAAAAGAATGTAAACATATTTTTAAAAAATAAAATTTTAAGGGCGCTGGAGAGATGGCTCAGTGGTTAAGAGCATTGTTTCTCTTGTAGATTGTTGTAGTTTGATTCCCAGCATCCACAAGTTAGTTTAAAATTGTCTGTAATTTTAGTTCCACTGAGTCCATGGATCCAATACTCTCTTCTGGCCTCCATTAGTTCCAGACATGCATGTGATATTCTGATATACATGTAGACAAAACACTCATATACATAATACAAATTTATATAAAAATTTTAATTAAACTTTTTGGCATGTAATTGTAAATATTTATGGGATTGAGTGCAATATGCTAATACATGTACATAGTTCATGATTAGATTAAGGAAACTAGCATATCCATGAGATCAAATATTATTTATGTTGTGAACATTCAAAATTGTCTCGTTATTTAGAAATATACAATTAAATGTCAACTGTAGTTATGCTACTGTGCCTTTATCATATTACAAGTTTTCCTCCTATTCAGCTACATCTCTATATTTGTTAATTATGGCTTCTCCATCCGTTCCTGGTACCCTAGTTTCAAGCCTCTGCTAATTATCATTGTATCTTTTTCTCCTATGACAGCCACAGATTTTTAGCTTATACATGTAAGTAGGAAGAGGCAGTATTTTTCCATGAGTAAATTATTTAATTTAATAGAATGTGCTCCAGTTTCATCCATGTTGCCATAAATGACATATTTATAACATAATTATATTCTATTGTTCATATATCATATATTCTTTATCAATTAATCTAAAGATGTGTAGTTAAATTCCATATCTTAGCTTTTGCATATGATGCTGCAGTTGACATGGAGATGTTGGTATCTCATCAACATACAGATTATATTTCCTCTTTTGGCTATAGAACCAATAATGGAATTGTTGGATCATATGGTTGTTCTATCATCCTTTATTGTAAGATTCTATACTGTTTTCCATAATGGCTGCACTAAGTTATAATTCTACCAATAAATAATAAATAAGAATGAGTATTGTAGACTGGATAATGTGAAATCCCATGGTGACTTGGATTTGCAGTTACCTGATAATAAGTGATGCTGAACATTGTTCATATATTTATTGAATGTTTTAGAAATGTATATTTAGAACATTTTCTGACTTACTTTGATTTGTGTGCTTGGGGTACATTTTGATAATTAACCATCTGGTCTCTAATTGTTACCTTATGAGTAGATGTCACTACAGTTATGACTACCATTCCTAGCTTGCCCCTTTTCATATATTATATTCTCTCTGTCTGTTCTTGAGTTTCTTCTATGTTCTGAATATTAGTACAATGTTGAATTATTGAGTTTCCAATTGTTTTCTCCCATGACTTTTGTTTTGTGTGTGTGTGTGTGTGTGTGTGTGTTTTCTGTATAGAAGTTTTCTGTTTAATGTCCTCTCATTTTCCAGTGTTGGTTTTTGCTGACTAAGCCTTTTGGGATGATGTTTAAAACTCTCTGTACAGAACAATAGCTTGAAATGTTTGCCTTATGTTTTCTTCTAGTAATTTCACTGTTTGGAACTTATATTCCAGTCGATTCATTTCATATTGACTTTTGTGACTGGTGGAAGACTGAGGTTTAATTTCATTTTTCTGAATTTGGTTATTCAAATTCCCCAGCAACATACTCTTTCTTCTTGTTTTAAGAAATGGCTGTAAATATGAAATATGTACATTTATCTCTTAGTTTGCTCTTCTATAACATTGCCTATATGTTTACATTAATGTCAACATTATGGTTTTCTGATTATTATAGCAGTATGTTTTCTCTAATATCTGGAAAAGGCCATGTATGCCCAATTCTATTTTTATTCAGTTTTGAGAAGGGAGTCCTAGCTAGAGCAAATAGTCAAGGGAATTAAAAGAAGGGCATCCAAATTGAAAATAAGGAATTGAAACTCTCAGTGTTTGCAGATAGTAGGATTTCATGTCTACAAAACCCTCAAGATTTCACAAAAATAAACTGAACAGCAAAAATTAGAACTGACAGGTCCATAATATTTGTAATATACAAGATAAACATATAGCATTTAGGAGCATTTATTTAAGATAATTATGAATTTGCTGATATAGAAACCAAGAAAACAATCAAATTAACAACAATTTGAAGATAATACCTAGATGAAATAGAAATATTTCTTACTATATAATATATAAATATATAGTGTGAACCCAGCTATACCATTCCTGGGCATGTACCTAGAAGATTCTCCAACATGTAATAAGGACACATGCTCCACTATGTTCATAGCAGCCTTATTTATGACAGCCAGGAGCTGGAAAGAACCCAGACATCCTTCAACAGAGGAATGGATACAGAAAATGTGGTACATTTACACAATGGAGTACTACACAGCTATTAAAAACGATGAATTCATGAAGTTCTTAGGCAAATGGATATAACTAGAAAATATCATTCTGGGTGATATCATCCCAATCGCAAAAGAAAACACATGGTATGCACTCACTGATAAGTGGATACTAGCCCCAAAGCTCCAAATAACCAAGATACAATTCACAGATCACATAAAGCTCAAGAAGAAGAAAGATCGAAGTATAGATACTTGGGTCCTTCTTAGAAGGAGAACAAAATACTCACAGGAGCAAATATCGAAAAAAGTTTGTAGAGCAGAGACTAAAGTAAAGGCCAAGCAGAGACTGTTCCACCTGGGGATTCATCCCACATACAGTTACAAAACCCAGACAATGTTGTGGATGCCAAGAAGCATATATTGAAAGGAGCCTGATATGGCTGTCTCCCTGAGAGGCCTTGCCAGAGCCTTACAAATACAGAGGCAGATGTTAGCTTAAGCCAACCATTGGACTGAGCGCAGGATCCCTAATAGAGGAGTTAGAGAGGGACTTAAGGAGTTCAAGGGGTTTGCAACTCCATATGAAGAACAATATCTAACAACCAGAACCCCAGAAATCCCAGGGACTAAGCCATCAACAAAGGAGTACACATGGCTCTAGCTGCATATGTAGCCTTGTGGAAGGAGAGGTCCTTGGTCCTATGAAGGCTATATAATGCCCCAGTATAGAGGAATCTAGGGCAGGGAGTGGGAGTGGGTGGGTGGAGGAACACCCTCATAGAAGCAGGTGGAGGGAGGATGTAACAGGGTGTTTCTGGGAGGGAGGGAAACTGTGAATGTTAATAAAGAAAATATCCAATAAAAGAAAGGCACACACCTTTAATCCCAGCACTTGGGAGGTAGAAGCAGGTGGATTTCTGAGTTTGAGGCCAGCCTGGTCTACAGAGTGAGTTCCAGGACAGCCAGGGCTACACAGAGAAACCCTGTCTCGAAAAACCAAAAATAAAAATAAAATAAAAATAAAGAAAATAAATAAATATAGAGAGTATATAAATGTGTAATATACAAAAATATGTATATATTGATATACATACAAAAGTATAAAGCACTGGCAATATTTAAGAGAACATACAAATAAGTGGAATTCACTTTCATGGATTAGAAGAATTCATATTGTTGATATGGCCATACTAGCTGAGGCAAAACAATGTACAGATTCACTGCAATTTTTATCAAAATAACAATGACATTCTTTCAGGATTATAGTAAGAATTTTGACTTCTTTTATAAAAACACAGAAATAGGGATGTGCTTTTGTTTTAATCTCAGGTGAGGGGATTTGAGACTGCCTTGCACTGTCTGCAACAGCTGCCTATGATTTGACTCGTGCTCTAGCAGAGGCGTGTTTTTGCCAGTTGAAGATAGTTTCTGTAATTGTGTTGAAATTCTGGGAACTCTTCAAAGGGTGTATAAATGCTGCAGCTCTGACAGATGGGTTGGGTTTTGTTGGGCATTGTTGGTTGTTTTTGGTCCATGGTGGTGGTAGTGGTGGTTTGTTAAATAGTAGTGTGGCAAGAAGAAACAAGAAGAAATTAGACACCTTGATGGGGAAGATCAAACTTGGCCCCAAGGAACTTTATGCCCCTAACCAACAAGAAGTTGTCTAAGTCACCTCCTTTTCAACCCCTTATTTTATTCAGGGATCTCTTTCCTTTCCTCTCTATCCTTTGTTTTCTCTATCATTTTTACTTACTCACTTTGCATCATGTTAATTGCACCCTCATTCTCACCCCCTCCCATGATCTTTCTCCCCTGTCCCCTTCCCCTCATCCTCTGAGGGGTTGAAAGGATGGAAGAAAAGTAGTGGAGAGGGGTGGAAAAAAGAACCCACAACGTAGTAAAAACCAGCTACATGGGATGAAGTGTGTGTGTGTGTGTGTGTGTGTGTGTGTGTGTGTGTGTGTGTGGTGTTTATAAATACTACAGCCAGAGAAAATGTCGCTTAAGACATTTATGTATTAAGAGTTGTGATTCTCAACCCTCCTATTCTCTTTTGTTTCCAACCTGTCATGAGGTCAGTAGATTTCTCTCCCATGAACTTCTTTTGGGGCATAACACTTTTCCAAAGGCTGAAAAGCAACATGCCAGCCTATCCTGAACTTCAGCCTTTACAACTGTGATTGAAAATAGACTTATCTTGATTTTATGTATATCACTTAAGTAATTTTGTTACAATGATGGAAAGCTAACACAGAAAATGAATGTGTGCATTTATTTTTTGGCTCAATTTCTTTGAAGAAACCTGACTAATAAGATGTCTAATAAGATGACATTTGTCTGAATTTTCATTATACTGAAGAGTATCACTAGTTTATGTTGTACTTTCCTCCAAAGTATTTCATTGATATCTACCTTTCTTCCCTCTTGATTCTGCCATACAATAGAAAATAGAAAAAAAAAGAATATCTGGAAATATTTATAGTAAACTGCATTTTGCTTTATTCTTTAAAAAATACTTTTATTCTTTGTAAATTTCATAATATAAAGAGTGTGTTTTGATATTATCAACCCAGTACTACTTTTCTCAAACTCTTCCTAGCACCGAATTCCAAGTGTCACTCCTGACTTCATGTCCCTCCTCCTCCTCCTCCTCCACTGCAATTTAAGCTGACCGGGTGTGAATGGTTTGGGAGACATCCACCTAGGCAAATGCAACCTACCACTGGCTGTATCTCCAAAGACGTCCTTCCCTCAGCAGCCATCAACATCCCATTGGTTCTCATGTTTGGACCTTTGAGCACCTACTCTATTCTTGTTGGACATTTTGCTGGGTTAATCTTATGCTGGCAAGCAAAGACAATGTGAGTTGATGTGTGAAACAGCCATGAAATATCCAAAGACAGCATTTCACATACTCCCCCCCCCATTCTTCTGTGATGTTTGTTATGTCTTGGGTGCAGGGTTGTCCATATAGATGGATCATCTATGGTTGAGCACTCAGTGACACTTTTTCTCAGTAATTTGATCGGTTATGAGTATATTAACCAATACTCATTGCAAAAAGAAGTTTCTCTAACCCAGGTTGTAAACAGAGAGAATCATTCTGCTGCAAAAGGACCATACCCCTCCCCGCTACTACCTAGAGATTACCCTGCTGTGGATTGAGTACAGTTGGTTGCCAACTCAGAGCCCCTGGGTATGCTTGGTGAGCGTGTGCTGTCATTTTCAGAAATCTCTAGCTCAAACTTGACTCAGGTGTGGTGAATGGAGAACTAAAGATATCAGAAGGTCTGAAAGGCACAAAGCACAGTAACAGGATCGAACGCCTCTGAGTGGCCCTTGGTGGACAGCTGTCAGGACCCCTTGTGCCTTAATTGATGGTATCCTTGGGCCTAAACAACGTGTAAGAATAAGTCCAAGAAGGGGCTTTGCATCTAGCAAGAAGATGTGCATGTCAGTGGCTGTGGCCCTGGGGTTTTTTACGTGTGGAAACTGCATTTGGATGATTACAGGATGTCTGGGGCCCATCCGGAAACCCATGGAAGGAACCTGGAGTGTAAACAGAATCTCTGGACTCATTACTTTTATGGCTTCATAGCAGGGCTGTCCTTTTCAGCTGCCCAGGGAAGCTCAACATGTCTCTTCCCTTAGACTCTGGGGAGGATCTTTGTGTGTCTGGTTCTCCACATCACATTTAAACAGTAGAGGTTAGGGGTTAGCTGAGAAGCCAGTATCTGCAAACAGTTCAAAGGGCATTTTTGCTTATTAGGGATATATTATGTAACTACCACAGAACTGTTTGACACAACCAACAGAGATTTTTTTCCACAATTTTGGTGCTGGAAATTTAAGACAAAATGTCAGAAAGGGTGGCCTTTCTTCCTGGCCTGCATACAACCATTTCTTCCTGTGCCCTCCCAGGGTCTTTCCTGTTTGTGTCACTGGATTCTTTATCTTTATGTGTCCTGATCTCTTCCAGGGACACTAGTTAGATTAAATTAGGGCTCACCTAATAGCTTCATATTAGCATAAGTTCTTTTTAAAAGCCTTATATCTCGGGGGAGTAGGGGGAGCTCTTCACTGGCTGGAACTCATGGGTCTAGTTTTGGAGTGAAATAGTAACAGATGACCCACACAAGCAGGGCTTAAACTGGATGCCAGATTTTCCTTGGTGATTGTAAAAGGAGAAGTTACTGATCTGCCAAGGTACACACTTGTGTTTGATAGTACTCTCTGTCCTTGGACCTTAGGAGCAGTCCATGTCTCTTTTCTCAAAAGGTTATCTTTTCTAGTTACTGAACTACAGACATTGTTCTTCGAATAGACACATTCTCCCTTCTTTTTTTTTGTATTTTATTCCTCCCTCTCATCATTACTTGTAAGTCATTGCCTTTAGATTCCTGAAGTAAGATGCATCTTGGGGTTTTAGGTGGCTAGGAGTAGCTACAGTGAAAGGATGGTGCCTGGTACATGATCCCTAAGGGCTTATAGAATTCTTAGGGGCAGCTAACCTCTGATGGCTGTCAGTGGTATGTCTCTGTACTTCTATCCTTGTGTGACTCCTTCACACATTAAGTAGGGATGACTTGTGTAACTAGTAGGATATTGAAGACTTAAGAGGACTCAAGTTTTGAGGTTAGGTCATGAAGTACCTGGTAGCTTCCATCTTGCTCTCTTCAAATACTTTATTTTGGTCCTAATGCTCTTATATTCTTTCTGCCTCCTCTTCTTTGAGGTTTCCTGATCCTTAGGATACAGGAATTCTGTTATAGATGTGTCAGTTGATGCTAGGCAGTGTACAGTCACTTGCTGAGTTTTAATCAATTGTGCTTTTCTGTGATGATCTCCATTTGTTGAAAAGAGAAGTTTCTTTGTTGATGTGTAAAACCTACATTTAACTGTGGTTATTAAGATAAATATTTAGAATGCAGTTAAGAATTATGCTTGTTTAGTAAAGTGGTTGTATGTTTGCCTCCATGATCCATGAACTCACTAGCCTTGGGTCATTGACTAATTTCCAGTACCAGACATGTTTTCCTATCTATTAAGCAAGCCTTACACCCAATTAGAGAACTGTTGGTTACTGTCAGGATACACATACCACTATTGTAGGCTTAGGGTTATTGTTTGGCTAAATTCTTTATTGGAAACACAAGGACTATGGTAATAGGTAGCTCTCTCTCTCTCTCTCTCTCTCTCTCTCTCTCTCTCTCTCTCTCTCTNCTCTCTCTCTCTCTCTCTCTCTCTCTCTCTCTCTCTGTGTGTGTGTGTGTGTGTGTGTGTGTGTGTGTGTGTGTGTGTGTGTGTGTGTGTGTGTTCCTTTGGTCTGGATAACTGAGTTTAGGATTCAGAGTCTGAAGCTGTCTAGTTAGCTGCCTGAGGTGATGTTGCCATTCCTTTGCCAGGAACAGGTGGTTAAGCCTACACTGACAGTATTCAATTGAGGAAACTTGGTTCTTAAATCCCACAAGGGAGCCTTCTCCAGACGTGATAATGGAAAAACTTATAGAGGTTTAATGAAGGAAGGACAGGAAATAATAGTAACATTTGTGATTTATTGTGTAACTATTACATCAGCCTTGAGTACTTGTGGATTTTAGATGATGCCCATAAGCACTTTAATTCATTTCATTACACCTCACTGATTCACTGATAAACGAGGTATTGTTACTATCTTTTTTTATATACCATGTGTGAGAAAAACTGAAGCTATGAAAAAGTTCAGTAATATTTCTGAGGATGTGGTATGAGGTAAAGCCTCATTTCAACTCGGGCTTATACAAATCCAGAATGCAAGCATAAATATTTTTAATATATGGGAGGTCTTTTACTGGAGCAGAAGTAACAGCATCATTGCACAAAGTGACATTCCTTCTTTCAGCCACCATTAACTGTTAGTATCCTTCCCTTTTCCATGATGAAATGTTGGCAAGACCAGCCCTGTTTAGACTTTAGGGAATACAAGCTTAACATTTAACTACTAAATGAAATTGAACTTCTGCTTCTGAAATAGAGAATTTTTATAGGCAGGGATAGTGGTCTACAACATTAATCTCAGTACTTAGGAAAGAGAAGCAGGAGGAGTCCTAGACAAGCCTGGACCACATAGTGTGGCTCTCCCTCAACATCATGTCATCTTCTTTATCATCATCATCATCATCAACAACAATAACAACAACAACAACAACAACAACAGAAACAGCAACAAATCAGAACAAAGCAAAAGACAAATGGTTCAAGAAACTCAGTTGTTCATGCTCAGGGAATATGAATGTTTTACCAAAGTAGGTGATAAAAAAAATGAGAAATTGATCAAGCCTATGCCCCAACATAAATCAACCTTGATGACATTGTGGCATGTGAAATGTTAGTAACAAAAGGACAAATATGAGACAAAAGGTAAAAGGATAGCTGGCTGGAGCTAGAGGCTGAGGACACGGGAGGGCTGCTTCAAAACTTCACAATGTCTGTGGAATTTCATGTTGGATAAAGTGTTGGCTGCTATCATAGAAAATAAAATAGTCAAACCAACTATCCTTGGTTTCTTACTGTTCTTGGACCAGCAGTCTGGACTAAGTGGAGATGGAATGGCTTATCACTGCTGTATGAGGCATCACTCTTATGACTGGGCTTATTCATATGCATGATAGTGCATAGCTAGCTTTCAGCAGGGGTAATAGTGGTGAATGAGACAGGTGTCATTTACCTTATCACAGGTTAACCTGAACTTCATTCCATGATTTTTGTGTTCTACCAAAAGTAAGAGGATCAAGTTCTCAATGAATAAGCACTTTCTGCTTATGGCCTGTTTGAGTCTGTCTGCACCTCATTCACTAACGTATGCCACCGAGTTGCTGTAGGAGGCCAATCCAAGAGTTCTTGTGTTAGAGGAGTGACTATGGATATGAGGAACGATTCAATGGTAGATGTTATTACAACTGTCAGTTTTATAATTTCTAAAATTTTCAACATGTATCTGAAAGCATGGGTAATACACAAATGTCAAGGAAAATATGGACAACTGAAAACAAGTAATAAGCACAGGTATTGTTCTGTAATTTGAAAATCCAACATTACTTAGTTTATAATACCAAGACATCATATCACTTCTTTACTGCAAATCTTCCTGCAAATAGAATAGCCATCAAACTGTCTTTGATCAGCAGTCATAAGTGATCTTGTTTCTTTCTGCTTTTATAATCATGATTCATCCT
Organism: Mus pahari; assembly: GCF_900095145.1. Lineage (NCBI taxonomy): Eukaryota > Metazoa > Chordata > Mammalia > Rodentia > Muridae > Mus > Mus pahari. Next base: position 15,352,342 of record NC_034613.1, on the reverse strand, counting down.
CTTCCCAAAATTTGTCATCCTTCATCTGTAATGGTTGTTGCTATGTAACTTTAGTTTACTGAATTCCCACTTTGGGGATTTTTACTTATGATTTTGAAGTGACTTTTTTTCTCTGATATCTGTTTGAATGGATGGATTCTCATCATTCAGGGTTCTATTTAAATTTTTACTTCGAGGAAGTCTTTCTGGAGCACCTGTTCTGAAATAGTTCTCTCACCTTAAGTCATTTGCGCTCTATACTCTTCTTTATAAAGCATCTGCTTCTTATCTTTGTAGCAATTAGCACCACCTGAAATTAATCTATTGTATTATTGCTTGACTGTTATACTCCTCACATTATAATATATTCTCCTTAAATGCACACTTTTGCCTCTACACCATCTAGAACATATAGGAAATACTCAATAAACACTGACAGAATTAATAAATAATTAAAAGCCTTTCCTACTACTTAATCTTAACCTAGATGTCTTCACCTGTAGGATGGAGATGTTAAATTGTCCTCCAGGTCTTTTCCTCTCCAAATATTATGCTCTGCACTCATATAATTTGGCTTTTATGAAGCTACCAAGGAAGTTCCACCAGATGAGAAATATATTAACAATACTAAATGTGGGTGAATATCTAACTGTTTTATGTCTGAAATAGAATGTTCTATAGTGGATTTCAAATATATCACACATAGATAGTTTTCTCAAAGGAAATCTGGGTGTCTTCACTAAAGTCATGTGGTATAGAGTTAGAAGCCACCCTGCTCAGGACTAAAACCCATCCCTGTCTCATAATAGCTGTGGAAGTAGAGGGAAGTCATTTCAGACCCTCTGATTCAGAGCATACTTCTGTGCAGAAGGGAGAACAATAAGAAAGCCTACTGAATTTATTTTTTTTTAACTTTAAACTTTTAGAAACTTTCCTAGAAGTGTATAGTATACACTGAGCATATTTCCCCCCGCCCCCAACTTCTTCCCTTTCCTTACACCCTCACTTCCCGTCAGTAGTCTTTGTTCCCTTAGCAGCACAAACAGTTTCATTTCTACTTTTAAGTCATAATTTAATATCTATATATGAAATCTAGGAACCCCATTGTAAAACCATATTTATCACTTTGAGACTGGTTGAATTTACTCAATATTGCTATCTTCAGTAGGATCCAATTTCCTGTGAATATCTTTGTTCTTTATTATTGAAAATTTTCATTGTATGTATACACTATGATTTCTTTATCTACTTTTTTTGTTATTGATCACCTATTTTAGTTCCATAACTTATGAAGAGTGCTACAATACACTTTCATATGTGACTGTCTCTGGTGATGTTGATTGGGAGTCCCTTTGGACAAATTCACAAGGAACAGTATAGTTGGATCATATTATAGATCTAAGTTTAGTTTTTTGAGAAACCTCCCAATTGACTTCCATGGTGGCTGGCCTGTTTTAATTGCTGTTCTATTATTGTGAAGAGATGATACAACCAGGGCAACCCACAAGAGAAATCATTTAATTGGAGGCTTGCTTATGGTTTCAGAGGGTGAGTTCATGAATATCTTGGCAGTGAACATGATGCAGGCAAACATGACACTGGAGCAGTAGCTAAGAGCTTACATCCTGACCCATAGGCAGTAGTAGGCAGAGAGAGTGAGACTGGACCTGGCATGGATTTGGAAACCTTGAAGCCCATCTCCAGTGAAACACCTCCAACAAGGTTGCACTTCCTAATATTTCCTGAATTTTCCACAACTGGGAATCAAACTTTCCAATATCTTTGGGGCCCATTGTCATTCAAACAACCACGTATCACCTCCAGCAATGTGTAAGGATTCCCTTTTGTCCAGATTCTTGTCAGCTTTTGTTGCTACATTTTTTTTCTTTTAGAATTGCTTTATCCTTTGAAAATTTCATAAGTGTATACATAACGACCAGCTCCACGCTCCCATATCCCCTTTCCAACTTTCCCTATAACTCCCCAACATGACTACTTCTCAACTTCATGTATTCTTTTTTTATGACCCACTAAATCTAATTAGTGCTTTTTCCTATAGGTACATACTTGTACATGGGACCATTCACTAAACTACAAGAAACCTACTAGTAGCTAAATGTTCAAAAAAAAGAATAATGTTCCCTTCCACAGAAGCTATCAATTGACAATAGCTCCTCAGTAAAGGATGGAATTTATAGAATGTCTCTAATCTATGCCAGAATTCTGGCTACCTTGATCTTGTGCAGGTCTTGTGTATGTAAGTACAAGATCATGAGTTTAATAACCAGATTATGTCCAAAGGACAGCAATGTAGTGCACTCCTGCCCATCCTCTGGCTCTCACATTCTTTCAGCTTCTTCCCTGTGCCCTGGTGGGAGGGAGAAGTTGGTAAAAATGCACCATTTATGACTGAGCACTAAATCTCTTATTCTCAGCACTTTGACTCCGTATGTATCTGCCCATTGATTGCTGCCCACTGCACAAAGAAGTTTCTTTGAGTTGCGAGAAGTCCAATCATTGGGTATAAACTTACTTTGAAAATAATTTGACACATGACCATTCAATAAATTAGCAAAACCAGATTCTACCCTACAGTCCATGATGTCTCAAACACTGGCTTTTGACTAGAATTATAGTACCAAACATATTACACCCCTCTGTGGATCAAGGCTCAAATACAATCAGAAAATAATTAGTTAACCCATAACAGTCTGGCTGCTTTCCACCACTGAGCAGATCTTGCCTGGCAGATTGATATTGTAGCATAAAATGTCCAGCACTGGGTAAGGTCAATGTTATTTCCCAAAACTCCTGTAGCATGTGCAGCACCTTTTGGTACCACAAAATCTAGGCAGCAGGGTAAGAAGTTTCCAATAAACTAACTGATTTATTTATGTTCTTCAGCCAAAGAATGTGGTGTCTTTAGCAATAGGGTATACTGTGTAGTTCTGGTGGCTAACTGTCTTAGGGTTCTCTAGAGGAACAGAACCAAGGGGATTGAAAACAATATGTATATATCAGAATTTAATTTTTATGATATTTTTCATTTTTGCTGTTGGTTTATCTAATTTTTCTGAGATTATAATATAATTACATCATTTTCTTGTTCCCTTTCCTTTCTCCAAATCTTTCCTTATATGTTTCAAATTCATGTTTTTTTAATTGTTATTACATACACACACACCATGCAAAACACACAGTCTGCCCAGTATATATATATTTGTATGTATATATAATTTTGTGGTAACAAAAGGTGTTACATTATGGGTATGTGTGTGTGTGTGTGTGTGTGTGTGTGTGTGTGTGTGTGTGTGTGTGTTCCTGACTAACATTGGATAATTTATAGCCAATATTTACCAACATTTGTGTGTTTTTCCCTGACAAAGACTATTTCTTCTGCTATTACCATTGCTTAGTCACAGGAGTTGGGAGACAGTAGCTTTACCCAGTGTTAGACTTCTCATGCTATAATACCAGTCTGCCAGGCAAGACTTATCTACTCACCTATTGATGTAAATGTAGGTTGATTCCATTTTCTAGCTACTGTGAATAAAGTGGCAATATACATGGATATGCAAGTGTTATTTGTTTTCTTAATAACTGCCATTCTTACAGGGGGCAAGAATGAATTTCAATACAATTGATTTCCATTCTCCAGTGATTAGTAGGGTTGAACATTGTTTCATATGCATGTCAGATATCCCATTCACATTCCATCTCCTAACAATTTTTCATTTCATTAGGCTACTGATTAGATTGTTTCATTTCTTGTTTAGTTTTCTTCAGTTCTTTGTTTATTTTAGATTTTATTCCTCTGTAATGCATAGTTGGCAAAGATTTTGTCCCATTCTCTAGGCCACCACTTAGCTTCATTATGTACAGAATTGTTTTTTTAATTTTCTTTATCGGAAAGTCCTTGCCTATGACTATATATTGAAATGATTTCCTTACCTTTTCCTCTAATACTTTCAGAATTTCAAGACTCATATTAATGTGCTATGAGTTCCTGCCATGTCTGAAAGATACTATTTTGTTCCAGTGTTATCTAATGTCTGGTTCTTACAATCTCCCCACTTCCATTATGATACTTGAGTATGGGGAGTACAGATGTGATGTCCTATTTTTGGCTGAGCACACCATTGACCCTTTACTTAGTGGCATTTATTCTGCACACTTTGACCAGATCTGAGTTTCTATGTTAACTACCATCCAGTACACAGATAAATTTCTTTGCAGGCTTAGATCTATTTCTAGATTTCTAATGGAACACCTGCCTTGTTTTCTACCAGTTTATAGGGCATGAGGACTCCTGGTTCCCCACATCCTTTGTAACAATTTTTGTCTTTTGTGTTTTTAATCCTAGTCATTCTGATTGTCGTACAAGTGTTAAAAAGTGTTAGAACATATTAGAAAATACTTAAAGAACATGTTAGAAAATGTTGATTAGCCATTTTATTGTTCTTTTGAGAATTCTTTGTTTGGGTACATATCCACTTTTTAATTTGATTGTTTTCTAAGGGTTTTGCTTCATTGTTGTTCCATGTATCCTGTACACATTAATCATCCATCAGATGCATAACAGGCAAATATTTCTTCTCATTCTATAGACTGTCTCTCAGTTCATTGACAGCTTCCTTTGCATCAGAGAAGGTCTTCTTAATTTTATGAAGCCCTATTTGTTGATTGATGTTCCTACTTTTCCTGTGTGACCAGTCTTATTCAGAAAATCCTTACTAAGCCAATATTTGAAGTGCACTATCTACTCTTTATTCTAGAATTTTCAGAATTTCAGGTCTAAAATTGAAATTTCTGGTCCATTTGGAATTGCTTTGTGTGTAGGATAAGAGATACAGACCAAAGTTCATTTGCCTGCATACATGTAGAAATCCAGTTTACCAGTTTTAACCATTTGTTAAAGATGTTGGCTGAAATGTGGTGTGTGTGTGTGTGTGTGTGTGTGTGTGTGTGTGTATGTTTGTCAAAAACCATGTTGTTGCAGGTGTGTATCTCTATATCCTCAATTCTATTCCATTGATCAACATGTCTGTTTTGTGCCAGTATCATGCTGTTTTTGTTGCTATGGCACTGAAATATAATATGAAATCTTAGTGTTTTTACTTAGGATTATTTTACTATCTGGGATCTTTTGTACTACCATATGAGTTTTGAAAATTATTTTATTTATTTTCATTCCAGTTGTCACCTCCCCACAGTCTCCCCTCCCACATTTCCTCATCCCATCATCCCATTCCTCCTGTCCCCTTGCCTTCCCCCAATACAGGTCCCCCCTCCCTGGGGCCTCTAGTTTCTCTCACTTATCATCTTCTCCCACTGAGGCCAAAACAAGAAGGAAGTCCTCTGCTATATATGAGCCAAGGATCTCAGATCAGTCCATGTATGCTCCCTGGTTGGTGGCTCAGTCTCCAGGAGCTCACTGGAGTCCAAATTAGTTGACAATGTTTGGCTTCCTATGGGGATGCCATCCCCTTCAGTTCCTTCAGTCCTTCCCCTAAGTCCTCCATAGGAATCTGAGACTTTAGTCTAATGGTTGGGGTAAGTCTCTGTTTCTGTCTCAGTCAGCTGCTGGTAGGGGTTCTCAGATGACAGCCATGCCAGGCTCCCATTTGTAAGCATATCAGTAACAGTGCCAAGCCTTGGTGCTTCCCCACTCCCCCATGAGATGGATCCCAAGTTGGGCTGGTCATTTGACCACCTTCCCTGCAGTCTCTTCTCCATTTTTGTTCCTGCAGTTCTTTTAGACAGGAATAATTCTGGGTCAGGAATTTTGACTGTGGCTTAGTAACCCTGTCCCTCCACTTGAGGCCCTGTATATTTACCAGAGATGGAATCTTTGAGTTATCTTCCCCCAATGTTGGGCATTTTGGCTAAGGTTACCCCCAATGAGTCCTGAGAGTCTCTCACCACCCAGGTCTCTGGTACTTTCTAGAGGGTTCTCCTACCTCCCACTCCCAGAGGCTGCTTATTTCCATTCATTCTTTTGACCCTCTGGACTTCTCTTCTGTCTGCTCCACCCATAGCTGATCCTGTTTGCCTTTTCCCCTTCCCCTCCCCTCTCCCATCCAGGTCCCTCCCTCTGCCTCCCATGTTTATTTCCTCCCCCCTTCTAAGTGGGATTGAAGCCTCGTCACTTTGATATTTCTGCTTGTTATACTTCTCCCAGGCTCTAGATTATATCCTAGGCATTCTGTACTTTGTAGCTAATATCCTCTTATCAATGAATACATACCATGCATGTCCTTTTGTTTCTGAGTTACTTCACTCAGGGTGGTATTTTCTAGTTCCATCCATTTGCCTGCAAAATTCATGGTGCCTTCCTTTTTAAATAGCTGAATAGTGAAAAATGAACCACATTTTCTTCATCCACTCTTCAGTTGAGGGTGTGTTGTTTCCAGCTCTGGCTATTATAAATTAGGCTGCTATGAACATGGTGGAGCATGTGTCCTTGTCTTATGTTGGGGCATCTTTTTGGTATATGCCCAGGAATGGTTTAGCTGGATTCTTAGGTAGAACTATTTCTAATTTTCTGAGGAACTGCCAGATTGATTTCCAAAGTGGTTGTACCAGTATGCAATCCCACCAGCACCAGCAGTGGAAGAGTGCTTCTCTTTCTCCACATTCATGTACTGTCACCTGAGGGTTTTTTTTTTATCATAGTCATTCTGATTGGTGTGAGGTGGAATCACAGGTTCATTTTGATTTGCATTTTTCTGATGAATAAGGACTTTGAACATTTCTTTAAGTGCTTCTTGGCCATTCAAAAATTCTTCTGTTGTGAATTCTCTGCTTAGCATTGTACCCCAATTTTAAATTGTGTTATTTGCATTTTTAGAGGTTAACTTCTTGAGTTCCTTGTATATGTTGGATATTAGCACTTCGTCAGATGTAGTGTTAGAGAAGGTACATTTTCCCCAATCTGTACATTGCCAATTTGTCCTACTGACAGTGTCTTTTGCCATACAGAAGCTTTTCAGTTTCATGAGGTCCACTTACCACTTATTGATTTTAGAGCCTGAGCCATTGGTTTCTGTTGAGGAAATTCCCCCCTGTTGCAATGTGTTTTTCTGGTACTTTCCCACATTCTCTTCTATTAGATTCAATGTATCTGGTTTTATATTGAGGTCCTTGATCCACTTGTAATAAATATGGATCTATTTTCATTCTCCTACATACAGACTTCAAGTTAGACCAGCACCATTTATTGAAGATGAATTCTTTTTTCCCACTGTATGTGTTTGGATTCTTTCTTTTGGATTCCAACTTTATATGCCCTTTAAAAGCCTTTTTCACCTTCATGAGATGGGATTTTAGTTCATTATCTTGCTTCTCATGTGTGTTAGGGTAGCTGAGGCTTGCTGTGGTGGGAGAACTGGGTTCTGATGGTGCTAAATTGCATTGGGCTCTGTTACTTATGATCTTGTACTTGCCTCTGAGTGCTTATGAGCATCTGATTTTCTCCTCCTCCTCCTCCTCCTCTTCTTCTTCTTCTTCTTCTTCTTCTTCTTCTTCTTCTTCTTCTTCTTCTTCTTCTTCTTCTTCTTCTTCTTCTTTGATTTTTTTTTTTCCAAGACAGGGTTTCTCTGTGTAGCCCCGGCTGTCCTGGAACTCACTCTGTAGACCAGGCTGGCCTTGCCTGCCTCTGCCTCCCGAGTGCTGGGATTAAAGGCATTTGCCACAAACGCCCGGCCTGGTTTCCTCTTCTTAACTGTCCTGGGTGTCTCTGAATGGAACCAGCCTTCTTGGAGGCAGGTAGAGTTCTGTGACCTGAGTTAGAGCTAATATCCTTGGAGGAAGGCAGTGTTGTCTCTGGTTAGTACAAGCCTCTTGTGTCTCTGGTTACTGTGGACCTCCTGTGTCCTTGGTTACTGTCGACCTCCTGGGAGTCTTTCAGGCTGTAATGTTTGGCTAGACTCTCCCTGGTGCGTTAGTGGGATGAACAGAAGGTGGAGATCAGGGTTGGAGGTAAGGTTATAGGACCTGAGTCTGCTGGGTTGTGTGGGTGCCCCCAGCTGGCATGGGTATTTGGGTGAAATTCTTACCAGTATCCTTGGTCACTTTGGACTTCCTGGGAAGCATGAAGGCTGCAGTGTTTAGGTATCCACCATATAACTTTTAAGATTGTTTTTAAAAATGTTTTGAGAAGAATTGTGTTAGAATTTTGGTGAAGACTGTATTTAATCTGTAAGTTAATTTTGGTAGGATTGCTGTTTTCACAAGTGTTTCCATCATCTGATATCTTCTTCAGTTTCCTTATTAGGAGTCTTAAAGATTTTATTTTATAAGTGTTTCACTTCTTTGATTAGCTTAATTCCAGGATATTTTAATTTTTGAAGTTTTTTTTTTTTTTTTTTTTTTTTTTTTTTTTTTTTTTTTTTTTTTTTTTTTTTTTTTTTTTTAGTATACGAAGTCCTAATCATTAACTTCGCAGGAGTGGGAGTTTATCTTAAGGCTTCCACTATGTTAGGCAGGCACTCTATGACTGGCGCTATATCCTAGCCCTCTTATCTTTAAACATATAGCTACTAGAAAGCTACCTGGAGCTGATGTTTGTGGCTCATCTATTTATTTTGTTAGTGCTGATCTAGTCTTTATTTTGTGTGTGTGTAAACAAAGGCTGAAGCCAGTCAGAAGAGAAAGCTAACAAGTTCTCTGCTTTTAAGTGACCATAAGCAGTCATTAATGTTGGTTAGGGAATGTTTGACTTTTGATAGAACCGGTTACTGAATTAGGTCATCATCTGTAGGTGTGATGGATACTGTGTTGAGAGTGGCACATAAAACAAACAACCCTGATCTGATGCTTTTCAAATATCCCACAATTTCCAGAAGCTGATCCCTAACAATACTATGGTTATAAATCTAGGCCTACTGTTTTTAATAAAGCCCCTTCTGCTTATTTTCTTCCTGAGATCTCTAGGCAAGGCCATGGGAATGAAATGTAGTATTAAATCAGAAGAAAGTTAGAATAAAATACTGAAAGCTCAGGTTGCTCATAAACAAAGTTCCTATGGAATCACGAAGAATTTAGCCAGGAAAACTTCATCAAAAGTACCTTGCAAAATTGTTCTCCATCTGTAGTTCCATGGTAGACTGCTTGCCTAACACATAACCCAGTGTTTGATCTTCAGTCTATTAATGAATGAATGAGTGAATGAATGACCCTGTAGCACTTTCGATTTCAACTAGCTCACTATCACAACTACAGTGTGAAAAGATGAGTAATGAGTGTTACCTTGTTTTTATTTTATGGATTAGGAAACAGATAATGGAAGTAAATGATTTGTGCAAATCAATTAGTGGTTAGCAGAGCTTACTTGCCAGGGTGGAATAGTGTAAAGTATTTAAACAAAATAATTAGGAGTTAGGGGTCTAACTCAGTGGTGCCAGGCCTGCCTTGCATGCACAAAAATACTGATTCAATCATTAGCATAGCAAAGAAAGAAGTAAACCAATGTTCTGAGTTGATCCTAGAGGAGATACTGTAGAGTGGTACATTCCTACTTTATATGTTTTCTTGACTAATAGACTTGAATGGTTTTCTGGTTTTTATAAAGTAGCCTTGTTTTAAATGTTAGAAATAAACAAGAAGAGACTTAGGATTTTTATTCGTTTTGGTAACAGTCTTCTTTGGAGAGGAGTCTAGTTTGTTTAAAATAGGGATTGCTGATCCTTATGGACACAGTTTTTCAATCTATTTAACATATTTTGCCAGACAGCAAGTAAGTCATCATCCCTGGCCTAGGAAGCTGATGATGTAGTGAGAAGAACTAGACTTATAAGAAATGCCTGCAAAGCTGGGCAGCAGTTTAAGCCCAGCACTAAGGAGACAGAAGCATGCAGATCTCAGAGTCTGAGGCCAGCTAGGTCTACACAGCCAATTTCAGTACAGCCAGGGTTATATAGTGAGAACCTGTTTCAAAAACAAAAACAAAAACAAAACAAAAAATCCAAAAGAAAAAGAAAGCAGAAAAAAAGGAAAAAGAAAGAAATTCCTGCTCATGTTTGTAATGCTTTGATGAAAGAAGTTGTCATTAGACTTGTATCACCCTTCGAGACAGTCATATGTGATCTGAAATAGAATCAATTGTTAACCTGAACTTTTTTTTTAAAGGATTGGATATTTGCATGATTCTGTAATTTTGGTGTTGAAGTAATTTCCCTACTTTAGTCTGATGAGAAACTGGGACTACAGGTGCATTCTGCTGTGTCTGGTTAAGTGGAATAAATTATTTAACCTCCAGGAGAATCCCATTAGATCACAATTATTCTAAAAATGTTATAGATATGCAAAAAGAGATATAAGGTCTTGAGTGGTAGAGATATTGAGTGTTGGAGATTGGATTAAAATCTAACAAAACTTTTCCCTTTATTACTGGGAAAAATTGTGTGTATCTGCCACCCAGAATTCACATGCACACATGCAGATACACAAAACCACTTCCATAAGCACACATAAGATATCCTAGTCTTATTCTGACTAGTCTCTTCATAGAGAAGATACAATCCAAAAATTTGCAGCTAACTTTTTCGTCACCCTAAAAAGTATAAAATCCTAATTTGTAATATAATAGAAAAATACCTTATGTGCCACCTCTAGTAGAAAGATGGGGCATCAAGTGGAGTGATGGGGTTGCCATCTGACAGTCAAAAACTCTGACCTAGAATTGTTCCTGTCTAAAAGAACTGCATAGACAGAACTGGAGAAGAGTCTGAGGGAAGGGAGGTCCAGTGACAGGCTCAAATTGGATCCAGTTCAAGGGGAGGATCCAAAGCATGACACTATTACTGAAGCTATGGTGTGCTTATAGACAGGAACCTAACATGGCTGCTGTCTGAGAGGCCCAACAAGAAGCTGACCATGGTAGACACAGGAACTTACACCCAACCAATGGACTGAAGTCAGGGACCCCTATGGTTGAATTAGGGAAAAGCTGGAAGAAGATGAGGAGGAGTGCGACCCCATAGGAAGATCAGCAGTCTCAACTGACCTGGACCCCTGAGATCTCTCAGACAGTGAGCTGCCAATCAGGCAGCATATACAAGCTGGTCTGAGGTCCCCAACACATACACATCAGAGGATTGCCTGGTCTGGCCTCAGTGAGATTAGACACATCTAACACTCCAGAAACTTGAGGCCCCAGGGAGTAGGGAGGTCTGGTGAGGTGGGGGTTAAGGGGTGGGAACATCCTCTTGGAGACTGGTGAGTAGGTATGGGATGAGGAACAGTCAGAGGGTGGACCTGGAGGGAGATAATGACTGGATTGTTTAAAAAAAAGATTAAAGAATAAAAAAAATACCTTATGTGATAATATGCAAAAACAAAATGGAGATAGTCCCTTCAATGTCCAGTCCCTGATTCCAAACCACTCTTGAGCATATACTATCTACTGTGTGCCTGTCTTTCTATTTTCCACAGAAAGAAAACACAATAGAGAAAGTACAAGTTTTAAAGGTACATGACTGATTGCTCAATAGTATAATCATGGGGTAATGGCATAAATATTTCAAGTATACTATTTGGTTAAATATTGGCATATGTATGCAATGTAAAACAGTGTAAAACTTTAAGGAACACTCGTGTCATCACTAAACACTTCTTTATCTTTTTTGTCCTTTTTGTCTTTTCTGCTACTTGGTCTTATCCAAAGACAACCACTCATCACTGTAGATGCATTTTAATTTTGTAGAATTTTATAATTTTTATATATATTTGTATAATTAGAATGACACAGTATATTCTGTAGTGTCTGGATAATTATTTTGAGATTCATGCATACAGATTGCTCTGGGCTTTATACTCTATTTTATTCAATTCCTTTATTTGGTGAGTAGTATTGCAGGGCATGTATTGTCAATGTATCAATCACTTATTGATGGATATTTGGATTGTTTCCAATTTTACCTACCAAAAATTCATCTGTTGAAGATGTCCACATACAACTTCTGTGTGAACAAAGAAATCCTGGCTATCCTTTCATTGAAGGATTTCTGGATCTGCAAACTGGCTCAAGTCTGTAAATTGGTTCAGAGGCTGAGATTCACTTTTGTCATGACCAAATGCAGCTTTTGTTTAATTTGTTTGAAAATTTTTCCACTTATACAGATCAAACAAAAATGTAAAAGGCCTCTTATCTCTTTCATGCCTAGAAACACCATGATTGATTAGCCAGAGCCAAATATAATATAGCCACCCACCATAAAACTACTTTTGTCTGTGCTGATCATTATGGACATTGCTTTGTCTATGCTGCCCATTATGATAACTACGGTCATCTTGTCTTTGGGGATTCATTGCTCCTACTACTTCAGGTTCCTAATCAAACCCACTGCATTGAACTTATCCAACTGATCATCAGAGTGTCCAACCCAGCTCTTTAGATGTATTCATGTCCTTCTAACAAGTTTGTGTCCTTTAGGACTAGTGAAGGTCACATCTTCTGGGCCTTCCCATTACGGAGGATTAGGTTTTATACTTCATACCCACTCTAGCATTGCAATTTCCCTGAGCTGTAAAAATTATCAACATTAAGCCAAAGGATATCACACATCTTTAACTCCTTTTCAAAAGGCCATTGTTTGACAAATGTTTTAGCCAATCATTCAAACAAACTTTGAACTTACTCCCGCCTTTCTTAACTGTGCAAGTTTCTATATTAAACCTAAACTCTCCACTCAGAGGACTATATTAACAAACTCAGACTGATCCATTATTATGTTCTTTCCACCATTATTCCAACACCCTTACATTCCATTCTCACACACATTCCCCAGAATTCTGCTTGAAAGAATTAGCAAACTCATTAAGCTCTTAAGCAGTATAGTGTACCTCCTCATGGACTACACTTTCTATCTCCCCTCTAGGAGCCTATTTAGCCTTTAATCTGGTGATAGATCTAGAGGCAACTACAGGTGGGCCCTGAGGGACATCAGTATTGTCTTGCCTGGAATGTCCTATGAGAAAGTCATTGCTGGTTTGGCAGACAATGAAGGAGGAATTTCCTCCCTCAAGGTTGAAAAGTCCTGGAGTCCTGGTTGGGAGTACATTCTCTGCTGAGTGTGGAGAGATTACTTCCTCAGGTGAGACAAAGCCTTGAGTTTCTTTTTGTTTTTCTTTTCTCTCTCTCTCTCTCTCTCTCTCTCTCTCTCTCTCTCTCTCTCTCTCTCTCTTTGAGACAGGGTTTCTCTGTGTAGCCCTGGCTGTCCTGGAACTCACTCTGTAGACCAGACTGGCCTCGAACTCAGAAATCTGCCTGCCTCTGCCTCCTTAGAGATGGATTAAAGGGGTGCGTCACCACACCCAGCTTAAACCTTGAGTTTCTGAGTTCAGAGTTCTCAGCTTTATTAGGGTTCTCCTATACATCTTCATCCCAAGTTACATGATCCCTTTCTTTACCAACTGATACCCTTACTTTAACACCAACAGGCTCTGAGACTGGGACTTAAATTTTCACTGTAATTCAGCCAACCTTATAATTATGGCTTCTGTCTGATTTTGTGAATCTTGAGCTCTGTGGTTTCTGGAGAAAAGGTTCTCTTCTAGTGCACGCTTAGAAACCTTTAGACTGTTACTGTATATCTAGAGTTGGTCAGTTTTATCACTGAGTTAATTGTTGTCCTTCACCATATTCTGGGGTGCTAGAAGGTGTTAATTTTTATCACTGAGCTCAATCTTCTCCTTTTTCAATTTAGCCAGAGATGATAAGAGCAACTAACAAGATTATCACTTGCTCATTTTTCACAAATTGTCAAAAATTTATATAGAGTCATCAAATGCATTGCCTCTTCCAATTGATGAATCAGAATAATCAAATGCATTTGTCTCCTTAAGTTTGTAAAACATTTCACACTCGCTGAACTTCTGGGAGAGGCTTCAGTAACTCTAGGTGTTGGCAAATTAGGTGTTGTCTCGCTAATAGGTATTAACTTTGTTGTTACATACACAATAATTTTTGAATAAGCATAGAGGAAAAGCCAGTGGGTGCATCCCTGTTGACACAGATGAACTGGTTTGAGTACACTGATAGGTCAAAAGTAATAATGCTTATCACATGTGTATTTTGTTATTATCATGGTTTTAGTTTGATAATTGTGGTAGGGCTGTCTTTAGTTCTAGTAAGCTTATGAGTATCTTGTTGTTCCTCAGTTTGCCTAAAACCTATCACTATTTGGATTTCAGTGTATGGAACATAAAGTACAAAGATACCTCTATTGAGATTTCAGACCCTAGAAAAGATAACTGATAGTGAAATGAAGTATTGGGGAACACATATCATTGCAGTCCCTAGTCTCATCACTCTCTCAAAAATAGGGGGGAGTCCCACAGTGATGAATCAGATTGGTTGCTAAGAAGGCTCTGGTATTTTTCAAGGAAGGGACTAGAAATAAAAATAATAAATGAATAAATAAATGAATAAATAAATAAATAATTGTGTATGCATTTGTATGTTTGTAAGAGTGCAGGAAAGGGGGAAGAGGATCAGGTATAGGGTGGTGGTAGGGAACAGGAGAGAAGCCCAGAGGGTCAGCATAGTGAATGGAAATATGAAGCCTCAGGGGGTGGGAGGTGGGAAGACCCTCTAGAAAGTACCAGAGACCTGGGAGGTGAGAGATTCCCAGGACTCAATGAAATGCCCAACAGTGGGGAGAAAGAACTTGAAAAGGTAGACACCTCCAGAAGATAGACAGGGATTGCCAACCCACAGTCAAAGTTTGTGACTCAGAATTGTTCCTGTCTCCTGAGAGAAAGGTAGTCTAGTGACCAGTCCAACTTGGGATCCATTTCATAGGGAGGCACCAAGGCCTGACACTATTACTGCTGCTGTGGTGTGCTTGCAGACAGGAGCCTAGCATGGATGTTCTCTGAGAGGCCCAACCAGCAGCTGACTGAGACAGATGCAGGTACTTATACCCAACCATTGAACAGAAGCTGGGGACCCCTATGGGTGAATTAGGAGAAGGATGGAAGAAACTGAAGAGGAGGGTGACCCCATAGGAAGACCAGCAATCTCAACTAACCTGGACCCCTGGGAGTTGCCAGACACTGAGCGACCAACCAGGCAACTGCCCCCAACACATATACAGCAGAGGACTGCCTGGTTTGGCCTCATTGGGAGAAGATACACCTAAAGAGTAACTTGAGGCCCCAGGAAGGGGAAGGCCTGGTGGTGGGGGAGCATCCTCTCAGAGACAGGGATGAGGAGGAATGGGATGAAGAACTGTGGGTGGGCAGACTGGATGGGAACAAAGCTGTATTATAAATTAATAAGAATAAGAATAAGAATAAGAATAAATAATGAGGTAGTTCTCTCTTTCTACCACATGAGACTGTGAGTCCTGGGGATCAAACTCTGGATCAAGTTTGGTAGCAGATGCCTTAACTGCTGAGCCATCATACCTGCCTGAGACTAGAACTTTAAGTAGAAATTATGAAGACTAGAATGATAGATGGAAATGATGAAGGAAGAAATATAAGAAGGTGACCCAAAGCTTCAACTGTCAGGAAGGCAAATGATTAATGGAAAACAGGCAGGGAGGCTGAGTTGACTTTTTTTTTTTTTTTAATTTTATTGGTTGAGGTCCAGGTTAATGGAATTAGAAGAAAAGAACAAAGATTTAAGACTTAAAAGAGTGGTCTCAGCAGAGAAGTAGTATAGCACAATGGTGAAAATTTTCGGTGCCAGAATCCCGGGCATCCTGGGTTCTGCTTTACTCTTTACTAGTTCATAGTAACTTGGGCAACATGATTAATCTTCATGTACTTGCTCCCAGAGTATACAGTGATTTCATAGCACAGTGCTGGTGATAGTTGACTGTCAGTAAAATGTTAACTGCTGTGTTTGTACTGGCTCTTCCTCTTTCTTAATGTATGGTATTCTGATAGGAAGGAGACCTGAATATTCCAGACCATTATAAGAGTTATGAACCTGGATCAGGTTTATTTTGGAGTTTGGGAGCCACTGAGGTGGTGAGCCACCTCTTGCTCAAAATCCTCTTTGCTTGGTCTCTGGAGTGGCTTTGTAGAAACTGAAGTTATGGCTGGCAGGATGTACTTGGTGACTTCTTTGGAGAAGTCTATGCACTGCTGTCCCTTGATACTTGGCAGTTTTCACTTCTGCCTCCTGGACACTAGAAGCCATGTGGGCTCACACCCAAGTGTCCTGCTTCCAAAGACTCCAGGGCCACTTGGCAGTCATCCTGCTTCCGGGCCCAGCCTTGCCTCTCTTTGGCCGAGTGTTCAACTCGGACCCCACACACCGTCCTAGCCCCAGCCTCCGCGCAGGCGCCGCCAGGGCCACCCCTGCCGCCATGTTTCCCCCGCCCACAAGCTCCCCTCCCACCATTCTCCGTCCCCTCCCCTCCCCAGCTGGGCTCCGGGTCCCCTCCCTTATCCCCCACCCCCTGGTGAGGTCAGGCGGAGGCTCTGCCGCTGCGGCCGCAGCAGCTCAGCTCCCATTCTCAGGCAGCTTGGAACAGGGACTTTGGCAAATAACTGGAGCGGCGTTCGGGTTAGGGTAAGCAATCTCCCACTGCCTGAAGACTGGGCCAAGTGGCTAGGGTGGCCAGGGGGAGAAGTGGTGCGGGCGCCTGTGCCTCGCAGCAGGAGGGGACCCGGGCTGCGCTGCGCGCCTCCCTCTTTGGCCTCTGAGCGCAGCTGCTCTCGGAGGAGCGGCTGGGTGCAGGGAATCAGCAAACAAGGTGAGGCAGGATCCTGAAGTCCCGGGGGCTCCACGATCTTCCCCGCCTTCTGCGCGGCTAGGAGTTGGGATCTGCACCAAAACGGCGAGGCGGGGAACCCGCTTAGCTCTTTGCCTACCGGGCTTCTCTCCACGCTTTGCACTTGCAGGTCCCTTTGGCTCCACCAGAAGCTTGGGTACCTCTAGGCTCCTAGTCAGAACTCAGTTTTCCTGTGCTTCTTTGTCATCCCTCCAGGATCTTCTCTGGGTTCCCCGCTCGCTTCCCTGATCCTGTGGGGTTCCTCTGTCAACCTCAGCCTCACGGTCTCTTGGCCTCTAGCACTTTCTACTTTGTGCTTCCTAATCCATCCCGCTTTCAGAGTCCTAACTTGAGAGACTCCGCTGCTTTCTCCCCAGTCAAGAACACTTTCTCTTCCCTTCCTTTCGAGCTTTTAACTTAGTTCTGAATGTCTTCAGCTCTGAATTTCTGGACTTTTTTTTTTTTTAAATCACAGTTGAAGAATGGTTTTCTTGGAGACTTACAGGGTTTAAGCCTATCATTTACAGAAAAAAATTGAACAATTTCTTTATTAAATACCATTTAATAAGCATCTGTTGAGGGATTTTAAGATTTCTTTCTAGGTTTTAATAGCCTGGTCTAAAAACCAGTCACTTAAACTGCATGTATGTATGACTGTATGCAGTACTCTTTCTCAGCCCTAACTTCCTGGCAGTGGGACAGGCTGGACTGAAGGAGATCTAGTGGGGTTTGTAAACCTGGCTTCATTTCTCTATCTATAAATTAGGGTGTTCATCATTTAAACATACTTAGAGGATGACCTTAGATTTTTTGGAGCAAGCTACCCAACTTAGTTCTAGGCTGGTTACTAAGCACACTGAGTGGGAACTGAGAGACCATGGGGTTTAAAACTCCCTCTGTTTGGGAGGGTACCTACCTTTTAAACAGAAGCCACAGTTTCTTATAGTACATTTTAGAACCTCCTAATTCTTTAGAAAACAAACCAAACTAAGCCCACTAGTTTTCGCCGTTTCACTTTCTTGCCCATGCAGTTGCCATGTTAGTTCCTGCACTGGGCTTCATTCGCTCATTTCCACGCTGTAATTAGTGTGAGGAAAATTGAATGGAGAAGCTGAAAGTGGCGGCAGATACCAGTGAATGAGCACATGCTGACGTATGCAGCTGTGTTTTTAGAAATAGGCTTTATCTAGTGCTCAAACTTGAAAGCTGAGAAAAATGAGTTAAAACAGTTATGACATCATTTTATATCTAAAAATATTAGCTCCTTTAACCACAAGTCCTTACACTTAACAGTGATAGATTTGTTTGCTTAATGTGTGACCAGGTGCTGCCTTTGACACAACAGTTCCCTAATTGGCAGCAGTCTGGGAAGCAACTACATTGAGAATAAAGATGGTGACTACTTTTCACTCTCCTGGTAGCAATTTTAAGGTCTGGTAGTGTGGCAATGAGAAGAGTTTCTGCTGCAATATTAAACTATACATTTGTAAATAGACTAGACCTTCAAAGGCTCAGTATCTTTAAGCTGCCATTTTTATAAGCAAATTTTAAACTGTGTGGTGTGGTTCTATACGTTTTGGTGTGGTTCTATAGGTTTTTCAATGTTTTGAAGAAAGTTTTCATAAGAGCAGTAAAGGATATCAATTATTTTAGTTAGTTAACTTGCCTCTGATACTTCCTTTTCCAATGAATTTCTAGAGTTCACTTTAGTTCTATTTTTTTAAAAAAAGGAAGATGGGTGGTGTTGGTGCCTGCTTTTAATCCCAACACTCAGGAGGTGGATGCAGGCAGCTCTCCATGAGTTCGAGGCTACCCTGCTCTACAGGACGAGTTCCAGGACAGCCACAGCTACACAGAGAAAGCACCAAAAACCAAAAACAAACAAAAAAGATAGATGATAGGGAAAGGGCACTTATCCTAGTAGGCCCACCATTTTTATTTTGGGGCAACCTATTTTTGAGACATGTATGTTGTTTGTTTTCCTTTTAAGATTATTATTATTAAGCCTAAGCATTGCCACTGATGTGACTTTATAACAAAAAGCTATTTATTTTTGCCTGGAAGATTAAAAAAAAATGTATGTTAGCCATAAGCATTTTTCAACATTTGAAGATTATGGATTATGTGATACACTTAGAGATTTGATACCATCCTGAATATTTCTTTTTGTTTATTAAAATTATAAATGGGTCTCACACAGTCCATGCTGGCTTCAGATTTGGTATGTAGCTGATGGAGGATAACCTTGAAGACATGATCCTCTGATCATCGTGCAGAGCCAGCTCAGAAGGATGGTACTAAATCTAACTTCAATGTCTGCTCATATTTCCATTTTCTTTTATGTTTATATTATGTTCATTAATTTGATTTGCAGTCCTGAAATGAGATTAACGTAAATATTCAAATTGTTTGGTTTGTGATATTTAACATATTATTAAAATCCTTTCAGCATCTTATTTTTGGTGTAATTCTCTTGTTTATTTCGACTCGGTAGAAATCACATTTTAAAAAGGCATAGAAACCATGTGAAAAAAAATGAACTGCCTAGAGTAAACTTTTCAAAAGTAGAGAAAATGGTTTTCTCAGAGTTACAGATATTTATAGCAAGGAGGTTATTAAGTATTACTAAATAAGTTAATATATCTTGGCATAAAATCTGTTGAAAGTCTCCCATCTTCCAAGGCTCTGTATAATAGCCACAGTATAAAACCTTGTAAGTCAGTATTCATATAGAGTGTAAAAAGAACAATAAAGAAAATACACATAATATAGAAAACTCGAAAACACGCGGGTGGTGTATGGTGCTTAAAGTTTGTTGTTAACTTACCTGATTAAGCAATATCCAGAGAGTCCGTAAAACATTGCTTTGGGCGTGTCGGTGAGAGTGTTCTAGAACAGTGTCTGAATCTGGGAGGACTAGGTAGGGAAGACCTGCCCTCAGAGGGGATGGGCACCATCCAATTGGCTGCAGAGAACAGATAAAAGACAGTGAAGAGCGCCACTTCATCCCTTGCTGCCTTGAGCTTTGGACCTAGGCTCCGCTCTTACCAGTGGCCCCTTAGGCTCTTAGGCTTTTGGCCTTCCTTAAACTGAGAGTTTCACTCTTGGTTTCCCTAGTTCTGAGGCCTTCAGACTGGGACTGAGCTCCATCGCCCGCATCTTCGACTATCCAGCTCTCAGACTGCCGTGGGCCTTCTCTGTTGCCGCGACTCTGTAAGTCAATTAATTCTCTTCTGTATCTCCCCTTTTAGATTTACTCCAATCTCCTATTCTGTATCTCTCTCTGAAAGACTCTGGCAACTATATAACTTCTTAGTGAAGGGGTGATTTTGGAGCACAGCCTAAAAAGAAGAGGGAATGTGTATACGTATACGTTTTTTTAAATTCTGGGAACACACCTGGCCTGGTGACACAGGCCTTTATGTTTTTTTTTTCTTTTTTTTTGGTTTTGGGGTTTCTCTGTGTAGCTCTGGGTCCTGGAACTCACTCTGTAGACCAGGCTGGCCTCGGACTCAGAAATCCGCCTGCCTCTGCCTCCTGAGTGCTGGGATTAAAGGCGTGCGCCACCACCGCCCAGCTAGGCCTTTATGCTTAGTCTCCGCACTCTGGAGACAGGGTTTCGGATTGCTGCGAGTTTGAAGCCAGCCTAGTCTACATAGTTAGTTCCAGGCAACAAGAGCTCAACCAGAGCTACACAGTAACTTTAAAAAAAAAAAAAACTGGGAACACATTCTCCAGCGAACATTCAGGCATACGGTTCATGAAGAACAGAAACCTGGTGTTCTGAGAAGTCTCAGAGAGTATTAGAGATAATAGATACATAGGATTTGGAAGTCCTCAGAAAGAATTTGAATTTGATGGTCGGAACAACCCGAAGCCGTTAGGGAATTTGGAACTTAAAACATGTTTTACAGAGCATAAAATTGAATACCTGGCTCAGTTATTTACATTAATACCCAAGAATGAAAACTTTGAAAAGTTTGTTAAATAGCTAAGTGATTCAGCTCTACTCTGTTTAGATTAGGGACTGGGGACATAGAAGCTCTGGGGTGTGTTCAAAGCCGTCCAAGCAGTCCAAGCAGTCCCCTTGCCGCTGGCAAATTGTCCTTTGTGCTGCAAGGTAAGTTGTCAACAAGAGAGCTTTGCCAGACCTGGTGGCGGCGCCTAGAATTTCAGCCCCGAGGAGGCAGAGACAGGCAGATGTCTGTTCTAAGGCAAGAGAGATGTTGTCTCAAGGCGAAACAAAAGCACAAAACCCAGAAACCCCACCAACCACATTCCAACGGACCATTGTGCTATTTTAAGAATTTGTTTGTCCAGGACTGAGCTGTTAGTTTCTTAGAAATATATTTCTTTTGGAAGGCTGGAAATTTCATTTGTACACAAAGGAATTGTTTGGGTTTTTTAAAATATCATTTGGACTTTTAAGAGATATTTGTTATATCTTTTTAGCTGTTGCTGAAAAGTATTTCTTGTAAAATGACCTCTAGCGCCTCCTGTAGGTGCAAGTTCCAATTACTTAACTGAGCAAGCCCAGATCCTTTATGACTTGGCTCTCTAGAATTTTTTTTAACATTTTTATTCTTGTGATTTATTAAACAAAAAGAAAAGGAAGCCAGGAATATGTTTGGTAGAAGCACTGTATGGTGCGGGGTGGGGGTGGGGAAGGGTGTGCCTTTGCAGGCCCATGCTAAAGCATCCCTTCCCCCTTGAGGGACGAGTCACATGATGGATATAGTTATAGCATGGAATAGAGTTTATTTAGGGCATCAGGAGTGGAGTTGAGGGGGGTAGAGACAGAGAAAGTCAGAAAAAGAGGAGAGAGAGATAGAGAGAGAGAGAGAGAGAGAGAGAGAGAGAGAGAGAGAGAGAGAGAGAGAGAG
>NC_034613.1:15250115-15330715 GCF_900095145.1 Mus pahari | reverse complement strand
GAGAGAGAGAGAGAGAGAGAGAGAGAGAGAGAGAGAGAGAGAGAGAGAGAGAGAGAGAGAGAGAAGAGGGCAAACAGCCCCTTTATACTGAGTTGTCAGGTAACTGTGGGGCAGCGCCTAGAAGAAATACTAACATTTATTCTCATATAGATTTATTTTGGTTTCAAGGGGTTTTTCCAATATGGGACTTCTATGTTTATAATTCATTTTTACAATGATTTTTCTCTGTCATTTCAAATCTCAGCACTGTTCAAGGAACACTTTAAATATCAGGTAAGTAGTAGGCATCAACTTGCCCTAGTGAGTCATCATTAAGCTTATTTGATACCTGACCGTCTCTACACTTGCTGCTGCTGCTTCTGTGAAGGCGACCTGGACCTCATCTGTTTGCCCGTTGTTGGTATCCCAAGCACCAAGCCCACAATTTATCCTTTCTAGTTACTTAAGAATGAATAATGCCTTGTAATGGTTCTCCTGTTATATTTGCATACCATATCATTTAATACTGCTTTGCCTTTTACATATCTCTCTGGTATTCTAAAGCAGTGGAAGGGAGAGTTTATTTATGAAGCATAATCTTTGAGAACATAAACACTGTAGCTAGGCAGCTTGGGTTCTAATTCTTTCTAGGATACTTAGTAGCTGGGGGCCCTGGAGTGAGAAAGTACCATCAATACACCTCAGTTCATCATTAAAATAAGGGAAACTGAACATACCCCTTTTGCTGTTTTAAAGCTTAAATGAATTGGCTAGACTCACGATTGATTTGAATATTTCAGATTTCCAAAGCTGTAACAGTTGATAAAACTTTCATTTGATAAGTTAGGTGCTAAAATGCAAGTGGTAACAAAATATTACTTTTTAAATATTAAGGTCTTTCTTCTCCTTAGTGTTAGACTGCATATTTACTATAGAATTAGTCATATGCTTAGGAAATAGTACTACAGACTCTAGTGGAATATTATATTATATACAGTGGTCCGGGTTATTGCCTATATGAAAGGCTGGACATTTCTGAATTGGGATTCTATCTGGCACTGAGGTTTTTAGATAAGAGACTGTAGACCTTGTCTCCTCACAGTAAAGTGCTTAAAGCAGGGCTTTGCACATATTAATAGTAAGCGCTTGCTGTGAGTGGTGGTGATTAGGGAGGTAAATAAATTACTTCATCTTCTCAGCACCTTGCTCATAATGGTTACCATGTAAATTGTTACCATATAAATACATGCCAATTTACTCACACAACCCTCAGTAGAGAGGGCTATCTGTCTGCTCCTTAGATCAGAAGAAAGCAGATATAGCAGGGTTACACAATTGAAATTAGCCAACACCCTGCTCTGTCAGTACTAGTACTTGGTACTTTGTGCTCAGTCATCTAGGACCATGTTTATAGAGTATTTTTGTGTTTCTTTTGTTATTTAAATATCCCATGGATTTTTAAAACGAGGGAGTCTTATGAGCAACCAGAATTCAGTTAAGATGTATTTATTCTGACTCATTGTTGCAATTTCTAAATGTTTTTTTTTTAATTCATAATATATATTAAGAACCTGCCTAGCACTTGGGAGGCAGAGGCAGGCGCATTTCTGAGTTCGAGGCCATCCTGGTCTACAGAGTGAGTTTCAGGACAGCCAGGGCTACACAGAGAAACCCTGTCCCGAAAAAAAACCAAAACCAAAAAAAATAAGAACCTGTACTTAAAACAGAAGAAAGGTACCAGACAATTGAAACATAATGCCTAGCCCAGAACTATGGCTACATAGGCCCATGAGTGTTCAATATAATTCTTGATTTTTCTCTTTAATCTTTAAATATTAAAGACATACACAAAAAAAGACCTAACTGACCTTAGGATCTGCTACGTGAATTTTTATTTATCGCAACCCTCTTTTAACTACCTAGTATCTTTGCAGCCATTTCATTCTAACTTGACTTAATGTGGAGCTCCTTCTTCTCTGAGGAGAAAGGAAAGCAGTAATGGGGGGGGGGGAAATTTGTAAGAACAGTATTGAGAGGAGAAGGAGGGGATATGACTGGGATGTAAAATGAATAAAAATAAATTCTTGGGAAAAACTCAAGTGAAAAGCAGAAGAGAATTTGTTTCTTAATAGTTAAAGTATGTGCTGATCAATATGATAGATAATTATATGAAGTATTAAATAATTATAAAACATAACTAATGAAGACTGCATATTTTATTAAAGTTATCTTATATTTAAAAACTAGTTTTAAGGATCATTCTTATCTATATTTGACAATCATTAATGGCATATTTTATTTATCCTTTCACTTTTGGTGATGCTGTTTATAATTTTATGTCTCAGTGAATATTTTTCTGGAATGTTCTTTCAATTGAAATCCAGCCCTTTTTCTGCCAATTAATTTCAGCTCATGTATATGAAGTATGTGCAATGTATCTCAGGCTTTCTCTCTTTCTTTCTTTCTTTCTTTCTTTCTTTCTTTCTTTCTTTCTTTCTTTCTTTCTTTCTTTCTTTCTTTCTTTCTTTCATTTTTACTTATTCACTTTACATCCTGCTCACTGCCCCCTCCTGGTTACCCTCTCCTACAATCCTTCCCTCATGCTCCCACCTCTTTTTCTCTGAGAAGGTGAGTGCCCCCCCCCCATGTATCTCCTGACCCTGGCACTTCATCACTTCATCTCTGAAAGGCTAAGTGCTTCTTTTCCCACTGAGGCCAGACAAGGTAGCCCAGTTAGAAGAACATATCTCATAGACAGGCAACAGCTTTTGGGGTAGCCCCTGCTTTAGTTGTTTGGGAGCCACATGAAGACCAAGCTGCACATCTGCAGGGAGGCCTAGGTCCAGCTCTTTGTATGCTCTTTGGTTGGTGGTTCAGTCTCTGAGAGCCCCAAGGGTCCAGGTTAGTTGAATCTGTTGGGTCTTCCTGTGGAGTTCCTATGGCCTTAAGGCCTGCATGCCTTCCTCCTATTCTTCCATAAGAGTCCTCATGCTCTACCTACTGTTTGGCTGTGGGTGTCTGTATCTGTCTGAGTCAGCTGCTGGGAGGAGCCTCTCAGAGAACAGCCATGCTAGGCTCCTGTCTGCAAGCATAGCAGATTATCATTAATAGTGTCAGAAATTGCTTCTTGCCCATGGAATGGGTCAGTTATTGGTTGGGACAGTTTTTGGTTGTCCATCCCCTCAGTCTCTGCTCCATTCCCAATCACTACATTTCTTGTAGACAAGATAAGTTTAGGGTTGAAAGTTTTGTGAGTGTGTTGGGATTCCTGCCTGGCCGCAGGAGACAACCTCTCCAGGCTCCATATCTCCAGTGCTGTGAGTCACAGCTAAGGACACCCCCCCCCCGTTGATTCTTGGGATCCTCCCTTATCCCAGGACTCTGTCTTGTCCTGGAGATGCCTTATACTCACACCCCCCATCAGTTGCAGATTTCCACTCATTCTCATTTCCATCTGGCCATGTCTCCTGTCCCTCCCCACATCTGATTCTGAATCTCCCATTCCCCTTCCTATCTCCTTTCCCACCCAGTTCCTTCCTTCTCTGCCTCTTCTGACTGTTTTATTCCTCCTTGTAAGTGAGATTCAAGCGTCCTTGCTTGTACCTTTCTTCATGTTTGGCTTCTTTGTGTCTGTGGAGTGTAGCATGGGTATCCTATATTTTATGCTTAATATTAACTCATATGTGAGTACATACCATGCATGTCCTTTTGGAACTGGGTTACCTCACTCAGGATGATAGTCTCACGTTCCATTCATTTGCCCACAAAATTCATATCTTTGATTTTTTTCAAATTTTTATTAGGTATTTTCTTCATTTACATTTCAAATGCTATCCCGAAAGTCCCCTATACCCTCCTCCCCCCATCCTGCTCCCCTACCCACCCACTCCCACTTCTTGGCCCTGGTGTTCCCCTGTACTGGGGCATATAAAGTTTGCAAGACCTAGGGGCCTCTCTTCCCAATGATGGCTGACTAGACCATCTTTTGCTACATATGCAGCTAGAGACACAAACTCTTCGGGTACTGGTTAGTTCATATTTTTCTACCTATAGGGTTGCAGACCCCTTCAGTTCCTTGGGTACTTTCTCTAGCTCCTCCATTGGGGACCCTGTGTTCCATCCTATAGATGACTGTGAGTGTCCACTTCTGTATTTGCCAGGCACCTCCTTAGAATAGGGAACAGAATATTCATGGAAGGCGTTATAGAGACAAAGTTTGGAGCTAAGACGAAAGGATGGACCTTCCAGAGACTACTCCACCCAGGGATCCATCCCATAATCAGCCACCAAATGCATATCTTTGTTTTTAATAACCGAATACTATCCTGTTGCATAGATATACCACATTTTCTTTATACATTCTTCAGTTGAGGGACATCTAGGTTGTTTCCAGTTTTTGGCTATTATGAATAAGACTGCTATGAACATAGTTGAGCAAGTGTCCTTGTAATATGGTGGAGTGTCTTTTGGGTATATGCCCAGGAGTTGTATAGCTGGTTGAGGTAGAACTATTCCCAGTTTTCTGAGAAACAATCTCAGGCATTATTCTAACCTAATAGTTCTCAACCTGGGGGGGAGGACACTTACCAGGTATCCTTCATATAAGATGTTTCTATTATGATTCATAACAGTAGCCAAATTACAGTTAGGAAGTAGCAGTGAAAATAATTTCATGGTTGGGAGTCATCTCAATATGAGGAACTATATTAAAGAGTAGCAGCGTCTATTAGGAAGGTTGAGAGCCACTGCAGTCTGACCTAAACATACAGAATCTGTATTCATTGTTCTTTCCCATACTCTAGTTTTCTCAGAGTAGAAGACAGAACAAATAGCATTGGAGAAGCCAGAAGAGGGCTTTGGAAGATTAGAAGAGGGCATTGAATCCCTTGTAACTCCAGTTATAGGTGATTATGAGCCGCCATGTGTGTGTTTGGAATTGAATCTTGGTCCTCTAGAAGCGTATTCTGTGATTTTAACCAGTGAGCTTTCTATCTAGCGAAGTTTATATTTCATGAACCACATGTTTTATATAAAGATTCAGGAGAAGATTAACTATTTTTTTTTAAATTTACATAAGTGAAAATACACAAACTCAGATAAACATTGTACCTTGAAATGTAATATTCACATGACAATTTAAGGTAAACCCCAACATTTCATAGTAAGTCTCTCCAGGTACAGTTGGAAGTGTGCAGTTACACTGCAAAGGTTATCAAGGCCATTCTAGATGTGCAAGAATCTGTTCTTTTAAGTTAAATACTCATGTAGTTCATTAAATTTCCATCATGACCTGTCAAAACATCATTGATACTTTTCTCAGTTGCCCAAAAGGGTTACATGCTGTTTGCTCGATAATGGCCAGAATGTTAACATGTTTTGAATTCCTAACATTGGTGGGTAAGAACTAAGACTGACAGTGAGTGATTAGTCAATGAACTGATATCTTCAGAAGAGAGATTATTAGAACGCAGTGAGCATAAACTTAAACTACACAGTTGACGGGTCAGAGCTGTGCCCTATAGTGTGAGCGCTTGCTGATTTAAAGTTATCTTTGCTAAATTTAAATTGTCTTTTGTTTACAACACATTAAGTATACATTGTGTTAATTGCTGACTACTGGCATGTTTGAAGCTAGATCAAAGTTAAGGGTCACGAATGGTTTGGGAAATAGGACAGCAGTCCCTGTTACAGTGTAGTAATTTACTACAAATGTGAAAGATTTAAAAAATAAAAAAACCCAAGTTTTTAAAAAGGGGGAGTTGAAAGTAAATGGGAGAAGTCAGACAGTAAATCTTTCAACTGTTTTTCAACATTGCTATCCCACTTTTAGTGTTTTCTCATGCCAGATGCAGTTCCTGGGACCTTACATCACTGTGCTGTTGTGTTAGTGCTGAAATATTATAAAAAATATTATAAACCCCCCCTACTTGCTGCTCTCCTTCCTCATCCCAAATAGTCCACACTTGGATTTTATGATATGAGACAGAACATGTGACATTTATTTTCTTTCCCAATTCCTGTCTCTTGTTCCCACTTCTCTCCCTTTGGAACACTCCTTCTCCCTTTACAATCTTTGTGTGTGTGTGTGTGTGTGTGTGTGTGTGTGTGTATGTGTTTCTATATATGAGACTAAATGAGAAATTTTGTCTGGTTTATGGTTTATTTCTCTGTATGTCTATATATGAAAGTATATGTATGTGGGTGCCTAAAGAGGTCAGAAGAATGCTTAGGCTCTTGGGGCTGCAGTTACAGGAAGTTCTGACTTTTCCAGTTTGGGTGCTAGGCATGTAACTCCAGTCTTTTTGAAAAGTAGCAAATGCTTTTAACCACTAAGCAATCTTTCTAGTTCCTATAGCTTATTTCACTTAAGATTATCATCTCTAGTTCCATCTATTCTCTTATAGATGGTGCAATTGCATGTGTATATATGCCACCATTTCTTCATTTTAAATGGATTTGTTTTAACTGTGTGTGCATGCGTGTGTGTGCACCTGTGTGTGTGTGTGTGTGTGTGTGTGTGTGTGTGTGTGTGTGTGTCTATACTGCACTTTGGAGTTACAGGTTGCTGTGAGCCATCAGATGTTGATTCTGAAAAGTGAACTTGGATCCTCTGTAAGAGTTGTATGTGCTCTTAACCATTGTACCATCTCTCCAGCTTCCAGTATCCCCACCTTTTAGATTCAATTTTTAGGCATATTCATTGTATATAGTTATTCATGATGTCCTAGGTTTTTATTTCCTGTACTTCAAAAATCAAAAAAGTGATTTTGGAAAAATTATTATTATATAATTAGCTGTTAAAAATTATTATATACTTAGCTGTTAAGAAAATCATAATGCCTTTTATCATAGACCATGTTTTCTTTCTGCTAAAGATAGTTTATTGATACTGCAAAGGGTCCATGAGCTAGGTAGTATATATATATATATATATATATATATATATATATATATATATATATACTATTAGTGCATATATATATATGCACTAATCATATAAGAAGCTGTTGTAGGGTGGTAGTGGAACATTCCTTTAATCGCAGCACTCAGGAAGGAGAGGCAGGTAGATCTCTGTGAATTTAAGTCCAGCCTGGTCTACAGTACAAGTTCTAGGACAGCTAGGGCCAGACAGAGAAATTCTATCTCAAAACGAAAAAAGTAAGAAAATAATAAGAATAAGGATAAGAATAAGAAGAGGAGTAAGAGGAGGAGGAGGAGGAGGAGGAGGAGGAAGCAGCTCTTTAGTCCAAGGATCTTTTACTAGCTTTAGTCTTTTAATTAACAAATTGAAAGTAAAAGAGTAGCAATAGAAATATCAGCCACTATTCTGTATCTGTACACTTTCTTACACAATTTGCTATTTATTAAAATGAGTTTTGGATAGACTAAAAATTTTTCCAAGTGCTTTTTGGCATCCATTTAAATATCCATTTAAACATTAATGAACAGGCATTTGCTTAACAATGACTTGTAAAACACTGTACTTTAAAATAAAATGCACCCACTATCTGGAAATAGCTTAGAGTCTGTCCAGGGACCATTGAGAACATAAAACAGTTCAGTGTCCACCAGTGCTTATGATAGTGCAAATCACTGAATTGTTCTAATATGCATTATGGGCCTGACATTATTCCAAGTACTTTCAATGTGTTTACACATTTAAATTAAAACATAACAGTGTAATGAGGTTATTGGTCCCATGTATAGAAGAGGAAGCTGAGGCATTATAAAGTTTAGTTATATTTTTGAAAGTATCATATCTAATAAATAGAATAGTTATGAAATCCATGTTGTCTAATTTTTAGCCTCATTTCTTTTCTGTCTGTGAAAAATAATATATAAGATAATATGAGAGATAAGAAAGCATGTAAAATATATTTTGTAAAAATGTTGAGGAATGATCAGAAGAGAGTGGTAGCAAGAATGTTTTTCTTTACTTATGGATATTTTGCATGCTGCTGCATGTGGAAGCCAGAAGAGGGCATCAGATTCCCTACAGACAACTGTAAGCTGCCATCTAAGTTCTGAGACTTGAAAATGGATCCTTTGTAAGAGGAGTAAAGTGCTAGAATTTGCAGAGACATCCGTGTAGATCTGTGACAAGGTATTTTTAAGAAGTTGCTTTTGAACGGGGACTTACTGAAAAATGAGGAAAACCACATAATCAACTATGCCTGATCATGCACACATTTAATCCTAGCACTAAGGATGCAGAGACACACAGGCTATGAGTTTGAGGCAGGCCTGGTCTACATAGTGAATTCTGGAATAGCCAGGACTGTGTAGAGAGACTCTGTCTCAAAACAAACAAACAAACAAACAGACAGACAGACAGACAGACTGTGTAATTGATACACCATATAAATTTAATCGATTTGAAGTATAAAATTTGGTAGTTTTAGTGTATGCACTGTGGGGTTTTTGTTTTGAAACAAGGTTCTCACTATGTAGTTCTATCTGCTCTGGAGTTACTATGTCCAGCAGGCTGGCCTCAAATTCACAAAGATCTGCCTGCCTCTCTCTCTGCTTCCTAAATGTTTCGCCTCTCCCTGGTGAAAGGAGATCATCCATTTGTTTTACTGGCTTGCCTATAAAAATGTCTGGAGGTTTCTTTCAGTGTATCTCAGAAACTGCAAAGGCTCCCCCCCCAGTCTAGTTACAATTTGCTGTCAAACTACTTTTAATTTCATCTGGAACACTTATCTATTGTTCAATGGATTATGGGTTTTTGTTTGTATAATTGTATCTGTGCTAGAAGTTTGATATTAGTGCTAAACAAATGTAAGTCAGACTTGTCTATAAAAACAAAACTGCTAAACCCACTAGTATGAATAGCTGTCTTCTGCTGTGTGGATTCTTTATAATAAAGCTGAGAAATGTTATGGGTATATGCTGGTGTTTTTAGAATTTTATTTTATTTTTTTTGGTTTTTCGAGATAGGGTTTCTCTGTATAGCCCTGACTGTCCTGGAACTCACTCTGTAGACCAGGCTGGCCTCGAACTCAGAAATCCGCCTGCCTCTGCTTTCCAAGTGCTGGGATTAAAGGCGTGCGCCACCACGCTCAGCTTAGAATATTTTTTAATGTTGTGCCTGGCATAGGTTAATTTCTTCAGTTTGTTGACTTAAAAAGAATCCTATGTCTAATTTTGGCCGAGGAATAGTGTTGGGGTCCTGTGTTATGGAAAATGTCTACTATACTGGATACTGTGGTGTTGTATTCAGCTACTATGAAATGATTGCCATTTTATTTATTTATTTATTTATTTATTGGCTACTTGCTTTTCAGCCATTCAGCCTTCAGAAAAACTCTAGTTGGTGCTAGAATTGAGGACGACCTTTCAGTCAAGCTGTAGTTACCCTTCCATTTATCTGTGGGATTATCTGAGGAGAAAGTCTGCTCCCAGCTCTTCGTTAAATGAATAAGAGTGTTACTTTTCAGGGAGGGAATTGCTGTTCAATTTTTTTTATTAAAAATGTATCTCCATCATGAGGTGTCAGCAAATTTTGAGTTAATTTTAGCTGGTCCCCTTTGCTTTGTTTGATTTTACCTACTTTTGATTTTTGACTTGGAGTTTCGAAATGATTTTGAGATGTTATTATACTTGCTTAGTTTGTGCTTACTGTTTATGTAGAGTTTCTAAGGGCCACTTCACATTCAAGTCGCCAGATTTTCTCAACAGGATTTGCTGTAAATGTCAAGGGTAGCTTTTAGTTTCTTAGGTGGATTGTCTGCTTTGCTATGTGCAGCAGAGGCACATGTGCACCCAGTCAGTGGGGAAAATAGACTCAAGTAGTACTGCTTTTTGTAGGAGAAGGAAACCATGGGTACCATTTAACTAGATCAGAGGTTCTTAGCTTGTGGGTCCCCACCCCTTTGGGGGTGATGTTGACTACATTTCATAAGGGTCACCTATAGACCATCAAAAAACACAGATATTTATGTTACAATTCATAACAGCAGCAAAATTACGGTTATGAAGTAGCAATGAAGTAATTTCATGGTTAGAGGTAACCACAATATGAGGAACCATATTAAAGGGTTGCAGCATTAAGAAGGTTGAGAACCACTGATCTAGATAGCCTTATTGCCAAGGAACTTGATATCACATGGGGTGAGGGAGGCAAGGTATTGAGTAGATTCTGAGAAAAAAAGATTCTTGATTTAGAATGGTTTCCATGTATATAATGTTAGTGTGTTTATTATGGCTAGATTTTATCTATCTATCTATCTATCTATCTATCTATCTATCTATCTATCTATCTATCTATTTATTTATTTATTTATTGAGACAGGGTTTCTCTGTGTAGCCCTGGCTGTCCTGGAGCTCACTCTGTAGACCAGGCTGGCCTCAAACTCAGAAATCTACCTGCCTCTGCCTCCCAAGTGGTGGGATTAAAGGCATGCGCCACCACTGCCCGGCATAGATTTTATTTATTAAGCCTTTATGCTTTTGACTATATGGAAATATGTTAGAAATCTACTCATTTAAAGCAAGCAAAATTGAGGCTTTCTGAATGAGAAAGTATCATACTTACTGTTTAGCAACAACACTTTAGAGACATGTGAATGTATAATTCACTATGCCTTTAAATATTTATTGATTCAACAAAGAACCCATTACATTATTCTCATTAACCATTGCTTCAAAATGGTTTGATATTTTTGCTTATAGTAGTGCTTAAAATGGTTTGGAGTATTAAATGGTTGAGAAGGACTCTTCATGTGGCTTAAATCTATCTACTATACTTTAGATAGGTTTGCTTTACCTTCAGATAATGACTCTCTGGCTTTAATAAGCCTTCATATGTTTTATAGGCAGGGCTTTATTTCTCTGGAAGGAAATGAGATATTTTATATAAATTTACTTGAGATATATTAGTGAGTTCCCTGGCAGAGGTGCTGGGATGCAGGAGTAACCAATACCAAGGCCCTTGTTCATCTTCTGAGCCAATCACAATTTTCCTCTTTGTTCTTTTTTTTCTTTCAAAACACTGTATCTAAAGGAATGCAGAGAAGGCAGAGAATCCACATTCCTTTCAATGATACTACTTGGTGCTTACACACATCACTTTCACAAGTATGTCACTAGCTATTTTAGACCTATGGTGACATCTAGTTATAAGGGAAGCAGAAACCATGCTGTCCTTTCCTAATGGTCCTGTGCAAAAGCTTTTCGTAATGAGGAGGGAAGAACATATATTGGAGGATAACCAATGTTGTCTCCTATACATTTTCCAAATGCAAACTCTGAATCATTGTTCATTTTCATGATTTTTTGAAGATGGCATCTCTATAACATTGACTACCTGTTTGTTTGTTTCAGAGATACTGCTTTGTTGTTGGTTATCTCCATTGCTTTGAGGAGCCTGAAGCAAGGCTAGCAAGGCAGCTGAAGTGTGCTGTAGCAGAGGCAGCTTAACTTATGGCAGCCAAGAAGCAAAAGGAGACAGAAAGGGGCATGATATAGACCCCAACAGCATGTTAGAATAGCTCCTTTCCTTCATCTCTTCTACTTCCTAGGTTTCTATCACTTCCCAATAGCCCACTAGATTATGAAGTCATCAGCGGATTAGACTAGTGATAAAGTCAGACTTCTCAAAATCCAGTAAATTCTTAAAAGCCAAACATCTGAAATATGGCTGTATCCAAAAGCAAGCATTGGCCCATGAGCATCTGAGGGCTCAAACTGTAATAGACTTAAGACTTGTCTTCTGCTTGTCCCTTTAGCTCTTCCCTCAAGCCTACTAATGTCGCAGTCTAACTGGGAGCCTTACCCAGCCTTCTTGCACTTCCCCAAACTGTCCATGCTCTCTTAGCCTCAAAGATTTGCACTTGCTTCTCTTCTGGAATGCTAACTATTTCCTGTCATTTAGACTTCACTTTAGATGACATCTCTTCTGGGAAGATTTTCTTGAATCTCTTCAACTTCATAATTCCACTCTGGGGTATCTTTTACATGTTTATATAGTATCATTTGCTTCTCTCTTTAGCAATGTTTATTATTGTTTTTACTTCTCTCTTGTTAACACTGGCTTGTGAGTTCATTGATGGGAAATAAAATCAGTTATTTTTATTGCTTGGCATGATACCTGGCTTAGATTTAAGTTTAATACTTGCTGACAGAAAATGAATGAATGAATGTTTTACTTACTAGTGACATCTGTTGAGTCAAAGCTGACAGCTTATTCCTTTGTCCTCTTGAAATTGTAAATAGTATTAGCTGTCTAGTAGCTAGAACTGGATAATTTTATACGAGGTATGGTTAAAGTCAGTTATTTTAAAACAATGCCATGTTATAAAAAGTATAAGAGATTGGTGTATAAAAATTTTAGAATTAGGAGCATCCCTAGGGTTCCCTTATTATATAGCCCCTCTAATTTTAGAAAGGTGTATGTACATGGAAAGAGAGAGAGAGAGAGAGAGAGAGAGAGAGAGAGAGAGAGAGAGAGAGAATTCAAATCATTCTTTATCTTTAAGGAATGTGCAGTATCATAGAACAGATGATATTTATAATCATGTAAAACACAATTAAAAATTAGGTGCCAAGGGAATGAAGCGGCTTGAATAGCAAAGATAGATTTAACCAAGGAATTAGGCTGTGAAATGACCCTAGATAGGTAGTTAGGATTTTGAAATCAAAGAATCTTCTAAGTGTGGGAAGTGTATACATTTAGGTAGATGTACAGAGAATTGGAGAATATGTTTATCTGATTGGTTTAGAGTTGTAAGAGAAATAGTAGAAAAGTGAAACCAGAAAATATAGGCGTTTGCCTAAGATGCTACTTAAAGAAACCATGTACAGTTTCTAATTAGATGATTGCTTTAATGAAAATAACTTTTATATTTTAGCTGACTGATATGTGGTCAGGGTTTAAGATAAATGCGTCATGAAACTGGCATGATGCCTAATATACCAATTTAAAGATTAGGGGATTAATCATGCTTTTTTGTTTTTGTTTTTGTTGTTGTTGGTAGTGGTGGTTTTGCTTAAAGGGAAAAACATTATATATATCACCAATTTACAATATAATTAACATAACAATGTCAGAATTTTTTCCCAATGGAAAAATAAGCCCAAAAAGAAAACTTGTACTATCTGAAATGTGCATGTATTAGTCATGAAATACTATAGATAATTGCGTAAACGCTAATGTTACGCCAATCAAGTGTAAACATTCCTGAAGTAACTGAGAACATGGTAGCAGCTGCAGCCTCAGCCTGTGTTAGTTAACCATTCATCTAGAATAGACAAAGTAACATGAAGCATGCACCCTTCCTATGCATTTGGAAGCCATTTTGTTTAAGAATGGTTTTCTAGCAAGCTAACGCACTACATTATAAGAGCTGAGTTCTGCAAATATTACAGTTCATCTGAAACTGAAAAGCATGAAAGAGAACCATGAATTCTGACCTGATGCAATGCAGATATATTTTGAAAGGAACATCTATAAATATTCTACCTAATTTTCATTGTTAGTAGTGAGTACATTTATTTTTGTATGAGGTTATGTAGTTCAGACTGGTCTTGAACTTGCTATATAGTGAAAGATGACTAAACTTTTGGTTTTTCTTCTTTAGCCTCCACAATGTTAGAGTCAAGAGTGAGTGAGCCATTATGCCCTGCAGTATATATTTCTTTAAGGGAACAAATACATGGTTCTTGGAGAGGAGACACTTAGATTATTTTAGCTTTGGTTTCTGAAAGTCTGTAAGTTTACAGCACATTTTCCTTTTTTATTCTTTTTTGAGGATTAAAGAAAAATCAATACTAATTTTTTGTGCAGAACCTACATGTAAACAATTTGTATCATTTCTTTTTCACCTAAGAATTATGAAGAACTTTTGAGTTAAGTAAATGTTCATTTATATAATATTGATTTGAGTCTATCAAATTTTTAAAGGTTTAATCTATTTATTGTGTATGTGTGTGCCTGAGTTTTGTATGTGTACTTAGCAATTGCATATGCCCACAGAGCCAGAAAAAGGGAGTTGGATTATCTGGAGCTGGAGTTGTAGGTCACTGAGAGCTGCCATGTCGGTACTGGAAACCGAAGTGGGGTTCTTTGTAAGAGAAGTCAATGCTCTTAATCTCTGAACCAGTGTCTGGCATATTTTAAAAACTTCTTTGTGGAAACCTGTATCAAAAATATTAAAGATGACACAGATAAATCTATGCTAACCCATTATATACTATCTTTGAACTTCAATACAATTTAGTCAACTCTGTGTGTGCTTTTGAAAATTAAATGCATTTTTACCTTAAAGGCATATATTGTTTCTTCTTTGATTTTTTTTCTTTTCTCCTACTGTAAGATGTAGTCATCTTTAGCCTACAATGTACCTTTTACTCTTGCATAATAACATTATGTGTGTATATATGCAGGATATGTACATGTTTAGGGGGCAGTGCATGTGCACTAAATGTACATTGCATGTGTGTGCATATGTGGAAGCCAGAGGACAATATCAGATGTCTTCTTTCTTTTACATACACAAGTACATGTTCTTCTTATGCATTGTATATGGTAGTGATTATAAATATAGTGTTGTACTGTAGTTTTAGTTAAGTGGTCCTGCTACTTGCTATTTGAATCAGTACATTTCACTGAGTCATGATTTACCCTTCTCAAATATAGAAAAACATAAATGTCTCAGGAAGTAGGTGAATGTGGCATGTGTTTAAGTGCAGAACCCCGAATACAGTAAGTTTCACTGAATGTTAGTTATTATAATTCCTCCATACAAGTACCATTTATCCGACTACTGAAAGATCTTTTCTCCTTCCAAATATACTTTTTCAGTTGTTTTATTTAAAATAAGCATCGATAGAATAAACAATCTAGTAAGATTTAGGTAAGGGAAAAACAAGTAATTTAGTCATTATCAAATAGTAGTCATTATCAAATATGAGTGAGTAAATTATTCATTTTCATTTCTTTTTTGGAAGGTAATGTATTTATTTTCCTTCAATTGAAAATAAAATTTCTCACATAATATATCCTGATTACAGTTTTCCCTCTCCCTTCCCCACCTGCCCTCTTATCCGGATCTGCCTCCTTTCTGTCTCTCTTTAGAAAACCAACAGTCTTCTAAGGGGATGTAATATAATATAATATAATATGCCAATACCAAAAAATCAGAATTGGACAAAACAAACCAATAGAAGCAAAAGAGCCCAAGAAAATCAACAAGAATTAGAGACCCACTCA
Organism: Mus pahari; assembly: GCF_900095145.1. NCBI lineage: Eukaryota > Metazoa > Chordata > Mammalia > Rodentia > Muridae > Mus > Mus pahari. Next base: position 15,315,525 of record NC_034613.1, on the reverse strand, counting down.
TTTATATACTCAGGAATCTGATTTAAAAAAATCACTAAACTGAAAGAAAGTCATAATATAAAAGCAGAAGACCCTATGCTTCAGTCTCTGTGAGTTCATATGAGCTTTTCTCATGCTTTTCCTGGTGTCCTCCCTTCCCTCTGGCTGTTACACTCTGTCTCCTTTTCCAGAGAGTTCCCTGAGGGGAAGGAATTGATGGAGACATCCCTTCTAGGGCTGGCTGAGTTTCCCAAGATGTCTCATTCTCTACAAAATGTCTGGCCATGACTCTCTATTTCTTCTGATTTGATGCAGGAAAAGTTTCTCTGATGAAGGCTGAGCAAGGCAGTCACTTTTTTTTCTTTCTGCCTCTGAGATGCCTCATTTAGGATGATGGTTTTTTTTTTTCTTGTTCAATCATATTACATGTGGATTGTACTTTAAAAAAACCTAGTAGTATTCCATTGTGTAAATGCACCAGATTTTCTTTATCCATTCTTCATTTGACAGATATCTAGGTTGTTTATAGTTTCTGGGTATTATGAGTAAAGCTGCTATGAACATAGTAGAACATGTATCCATGTAGGATGTTGGAGCATCCTTTGGGAATGGTATAGCTAGTTCTTGAGGTAGAACTATTCCTAATTTTCTGAGAAACTGCCAAATTGATTTCCAAAGTGGTTGTACAAGTTTACACTCCCACTAGCAATGGAGGAGTGTTCCCCTTGTTCCACATCCTTGCCAGCATGTGCTATCTCTTCAGTTTTTGATCTTAAACATTCTGATGGATTTAAGATGGAATCTCAGAGTTGTTTGGATTTACATTTCCCTGGTAGTTAAGAGTGTTGAACATTTCTTTAAATGTTTCTCAGCCATTTGAATTTCCTCTGTTTAGACATGTGTTTCACTTTTAATTGGGATACTTGTTTTCTGGACACCTGTTCTTGGGGTTTTTAATATACTTTAGATATTAGTCCTCTGTCAGATGCCTAGTTGGTAAAGGTATCCTTTTTCTGTTCTGTAGGCTGCAGCTTTATCTGAATGACAGTGTCCTTTACTGTACAGAAGCTTTTCAGTTTCATGAATTCTCATTTATTGTAGATCTTAGTGCCTGTGCTAGGTGTTCTGTTCAGGAAGTATATTTCTTGTGCTAATGAGTTCAAGGCTATTCCCCTCTTCTATCACATTGTTGTTTTGTCTTTCCACCTTGCTGCCCGGGTTTCGGATTGGTGCCAATGTGCCGCACAGGGAAGGCAAAATTCAGGGCCCTTAGGCTGCACTTCTTCATTGCCACTGAGGTGCCGGACCCCCACTCAGAGTGGAAAGGCAAAATGCTGTCTAAGATAGGGGTCCCAGCCAGTGTGTATTTGAATAAAAACAGCGGGTGATGGGTTGGAGACTGTGGTTCTCAAACTCCTGTGTACCCAGACGCCTCTGGGGACCTGGAGGAATTGAGAAAGGTAGTTTGTGGCCCATGATGAGCCCGGACAGGGGTGGGGTAGGGGTGGGGAATAAGACTTAGTTCCGAGTACCAGGAGTACAGAGGGTATTTTGTGGGAAACCTAGGTGTGCTTGTTCATGAAGAAGACCTCCAACTTGCCCCCTCCCCCCACATGTGGTCTTTAATGAAGGAAACAGCCCTTGTTTGTCCAAACTGTTTTGTTTATGGTAGATGAAGATGCGTATGTCTTACTCAGGGTGAACTAGAAATTAAATCCCTTTTACAGGAAGGGAAGCTAATTGGCTAAACACTTGGAGCCTATTTAGATACTTCACTAGCATGGAGAACTCTAGGTTCTATGCTACGTGACTGGTTGTTGTGGCCCTCTTAGTGGGGTGTTGTGGTTAAGTTCTCCAGGACAGAATCTGGTTGGGAGCTAGTTCAAACTCCTGCTTTTCTCAGTTATGAGATTTGTTGAGGTTCTGAGCTTGCTACAACCTTAGCAGTTGTTCTGTCTGTTGGCATGGTCCACTGTCCCATATCAGATTTAGTGTATCTGGCCTGAGTTTTGTTCAGTAGATCTATTTAGATTCTTCAACATGCTGCTGTACAATTTTTCCCAGATTCTATTTCTGTCTTCACAATCAAAAATCGGGTGTTCATGGGTATGGATGTGTGGCTGGGTCTTCAGTTTAATTTCATTGATCAATGTGTCTGTTTCTATGTCAATACCATGCTGTTTTTAATCATGATAGCTCAGTAGTTCAATTTGCAACTGGGAATGATGAAACACTAATCAGTTCTTTTCCTGTGCAAGATTGTTTTAGTTATCATGCTCTCTCTCTCTCTCTCTCTCTCTCTCTCTCTCTCTCTCTCTCTCTCTCTCTCTGTCTCTCTCTCTCTCTCTCTGTGTTTCCATGTGAAGCTGACAATTGTCCATGCAAGATCTATGAAGAATTGCATTGGAATTTTGATGGTGATAGCATTTAATCTGCAGATTGCTTTTGGTTGGATGACCATTTTTTTAAAGATTTATTTATTATTATATATAAGTACACCATAGCTGTCTTCAGGTGCACCAGAAGAGGGCATCAGATCTCAAAACGGGTGATTGTGAGCCACCATGTAGTTGCTGGGATTTGAACTCAGGACCTTTGGAAGAGCAGTCAGTGCTCTTAACCACTGAGCCATCTCGCCAGTCCGGGATGACGATTTTTACTTTATTAATCCTACCAATCCATGAGCACAGGAGATCCTTACATCTTTTGCTATCTTCTTCAATTTATTTCTTCAATGTCTTAAAGGTTTTATTTTATAAGTCTTTACTTGATTGGTTAGAATTACTCCCAGATATTTTTATATTATTTTAGCCTATTGTGAAAAATGTTGTTTCCTTGATTTATTTCTCAGTGCATTTGCTTTTTGTATATAGAAGGGCTCCTGATTTTTGTGAGTCAATTTTGTACTCAGCTACTTTGACGAAGGTATTTATTAAATTTTCAAAAATAATTTATTTTATCAATGGTAGGAGATTTCCAGTGGAATTTTAAGGTCATTTGTTTATACTCTCATATCATCTGCAAATAAAGATACTTTTACTTATTCGTTTCCAGTTTTTATATCTTTGATCTCCACTAGTTATCTTATTGCTTAAGATAAGATTTCAAATACTGTGTTGAAGAGGTATCAGAGAGTAGACAACCTTGTCTTATTTCTGATTTTAATTGAATTGTTTTGAGTTTCTCTCCATTTAACTAGATGTTGGCTATAGGCATCCTGTAAACTTCCTTTATTATGTTTAAGTATGCTCCTTCAGTCCCTAATCTTGCCAGGACTTTTATCATGACAGGGTGTTGGATTATGTCAAAGGCTCTTTCTGCATCTAATGAGATGGTCATGGGTTTTTGTCCTTTAGTCTGTTTATATGGTGGATGACATTTATTAGCTTACTTATGATGAACCAACCAATGTCTGGGGTGAAGTGTACTTGATTATGGTGGGTGATCTTTTTGATATGGTCTTGGATTTGGTTTGCAAGTATTTTTATTGATACTTTTTACATCTACATTCATGAGAGAAATTGGCGTGTATGTTTTCTTTTTTATTGGGTTTTTGTCTGGTATCAGTATAACTGTGGCCTTGTATAATGAATTGGGCAGTGTTCCTTCTATTTCTCTGTTGTGGAATAATTTAAGTATGGGCATTAATGCTTCTTTGAAAGTCTGGTAGAATTCTGTGCTGAAACCATCTGGCCCTGGGATTTTCTTGGTTGGAATATTTTTAATGAGTGGTTCTACTTCACTAGGGGTTATATTTCTGTTTAAATTGCTTATTTGATCTTGACTTAATTTTAGTAGCTGGTATGTATAGAGAAAATTATATATTTCTTTGACATTTTCCAATTTGGTAGAGTATAGGTTTTTAAAGAATGTCCTTATGATTCTCTGGATTTCCTTGGTATATGTTGTTATGTTCCCTTCTGCTTTCTAATTTTGTAAATTTGGATATTCTCTCTCTGGGTTTTAGTTAAGTTGAAGAAGGATGAGATGTGCAAATCTTATTGATTTTTTTTTTCAAAGAACCAACTCTTTGTTTCCTTGATTCTTTGTATATTTTTCTGTGTTATCACTTTCAACCCAAAGTTTGATTATTTCTTGCCATCTACTCCTTTTTGAATTTTATTTTTTCTCCACACCTTTTCTGTTGTTGTTCTAGAACTTTCAGGTGTACTGTTAAGTTGCTAGCATGAGATTGAAGGATATACATGACCACTTCTCAAAATATGTTACAGTAACTTTTGTAAGGCTAAAGATGTCCCCAGTTGGTAGACTGCTGAATTATCATGCACGAACCCTAAGATGCCTGTGGATGATTCTAGCACTTGACAGGTAAGAGGCAGGAGGATCATAAATTCAAGTTCATCCTTGGTTATAAAGTGAATTAGAGCCCAGCCTGGGATAAATTAATAAATTAAATTTATCTCATATATATATATATATATATATATATATATATATATATGAAAATCTTTTAAAATATCTGCTACAAATATAGTGATTTCCTAGCTAGGGAGGTAAGTATAAAGCAATTCCTATTAATCCAAGTTAGCAGGGCACAGTAGTGTAATCCCAGCATTCAGAAGCTGAGTTATGAGAATTTCAAGCCTGAAGCCACCCTGGGCTACCATACAAGTTCAAGACTGGAATACATGTACGATTGATTTAAAATATAAATAAATGAGCAGAAAGGAGAATTAAAGGCAATCAGTCTTAGGTTTCTAATCATTTTTTTTCTTACTTGTCTTCAATTTATCCTAAAAAAAAGGAAATAAACTCTGACCAGGGAGGCAGGTAGGCTAACTGATGATCTTTCAGTGCTCAAATCCAATTATCCAGTTATTGGTTCTGTGGGTGTGTGTGCTTGCATGCACATATGTGCACACATGCATGAAAACAGGCATAGTTTGGTTTCAGTTTACTATGATGTAGTTCATATAGCCATTTCCACAATAAAAATGTAAAACTAGCTAATTACTATAAACGCAATTTTAAGAACTCAAGATAAGGAAGGAAAGTAACTGGTATTTTTTTCTTAATCTTTCTTATTTTTCTTTTCCTCCACGTTCCAAGATTCTTTTTATCATTTCCTTTCAGACTAGAAAACTTCCTTTGCTACTTCTTGTAGGGTAGATGTGTTAATGACAGATTGTTCGTTCCCTCATTCAAAAATTCCTTGTTCCACCCCTGCCCCTACTTATTCCTGAAGGGCATTTTAATTGCATTCAGGGTTCTTGCATGGCAGTTTTTTTTTTAATCTCCTTTTCCATTTCCTTATGGCCTTAACAATTTCTGAGAATAATCTTCTGGCACATGGATTGCTTCTGCCACATAAATAAGGCACTATTTCACATCAGTTCAGCTTTGTGACTATGGATTTCTTATTTCTTTGTTTAATATTCTCCCCTTGCGCACATTCGGTTGCCTTTCTTTTAGTAACTTGTAGTTAAATTCGCCCTGAAAATGTTCCATAGTGAGGTTGAGAAATAAACAATTCATGTTTTAAAATATAGCCCGTTTGTAGCAATGTGCTATTCTCTCCAGGATGTTAACTATTCCTGCTTGTGTTGTTGTTTTGATAGTAAATTGCTTTCTTTTTAGAGATGTATTTACTTATTCTCTCTCTCTCTCTCTCTCTCTCTCTCTCTCTCTCTCTCTCTGTGTGTGTGTGTGTGTGTGCGTGTGTGTGTGTGTGTGTGTGTGTGTGTGTGTGTTTGGTGTTCGTCTCTATAAGGATTCATGTACTACATATGCTCAGGTGCCCACAGAGAGCAGAAGAGAGTATCCAATCCCCTAAAAACTTGAGGTATACATAGTCGTGAGCTGTTCTGAGGGAACTCAAACCTAGGTCCTTTGCAAGAGCAACAAATACCCATTTATTTCAATAATTTATTTTTTATTCCTGTTACATTCCAATCCAGCCCCCCTTCTCTCCTCTCACCCATACAAATCCCTCCCCCTACTACCCCTTCCCACCTTGGGCTATCAAATCCCAGAAGAACTAAGTATATCCCCTCTCACTAAACTGCTGAGCTATTTCCCTAGCCCCTAATTAGTTCCTTTTATTTGTTCAATGTATAAACTATATTTTAAGCATACAAATGTGTATTGCAAACCAGCACAGTATCTATAGAGTTTATACTGTGGGACTAATCAGTTTCAGGGATCCACTGGAATGTAGCTCCAGATGAAAAGGGAACCTGTTGGCCTGGAGGTTTGATGTTTTGTTATCCCTTTTCAGAACTTTCTGACCATTTTTTTTAAACTCACTGTATTTTGTTGTTATTGTTGTTCAAATTTGGTAATAAGTAAGGTTCTGTGTCTTCTAGTTCATTCCTTTCTTTTCCTGTTGCTGCCATTGTGGTACTGAGCTTGTCTTTTCAGTGAGTGTTTTTAACTTGATGACTGTGTGTTTTGACTTTAAATCTTTTATGTTGTTTTACTTTGTATATTCTATTTTTGTTCTTTCTTTTGTAAGACAGGATGTCACTGTGTAGTCTAGGATAAAGTTAAACTTTTGCAGTGCTGGGATTATAGGCCTGTGTCAAGAGATAAGGCTTTGTCTTCTATTGCATTACTAAGGCATTCTCTTGCTTCTTTTTAAAAATTTTTTTATTTAACTTATGAGTGCTTTGCTGCATATACATCAGCCTGCCTGAAGAGGGCATCAGATCCTCCTATTGATGGTTGTGAGCCACCATAAGGTTGCTGGGAATTGAACTCAGGACCACTGGAACAGCAGCCAGTATTCTTACCTGCTGAGCCATCTCACCAGCCCTGCTTCTTTTTTTTAAATAAGGCTTTTTTGAGAAGTTTGCTCATCATTGCTTATTAAAGGGTTTTAAGATTGCTCTTTTAGAACTTGGTCAGTTTGAACATCTCTGCCATTTTGACATTCACAAATCTTGGTGTGTGTGTGTGTGTGTGTGTGTGTGTGTGTGTGTGTGTGTGTGTAGCTTAATCTCCTAGTTAGGTAAATGATGTTGTATGGGAACCTAGACATTTTGCACATTAGGCCATATGATGCTGAATCTGATTGAGTTGTCTTCTCTATCATACTCTGATATCTCTCTGCCTCCAGAGAACAGATTCAGTCTTTGCTACCAAACAGTTCTGGACTTTCAGGTTCCTCAGGGGACCTCTGTTGATAACCAAATTGCTACCCTCCTTACTGATAAGTTGACAGTGCAGTGATATCTATCTCCTTGCCTGGGAGGACTAGAAAAACCTTATGATTTCCCTCAAGGTGGTCTGGCCTGCCACCATAAGAAAGGTAATAATAGCTGTGTAAAGGTAATGACTGCCCTACAGGGCAATGCTGGAGGAGAAACTCTTTGCTTTGCTACATGTGCCACCATCCCAGTAGCCTTGTAGATGTGGAGTCTAGGCTCCCTTATAGCTATATCACTCCTGGGCATATACCCAGAAGATGTTCCAACATGTAATAAGGACACCTGCTCCACTATGTTCATAGCAGCCATATTTATAATAGCCAGAAGCTGGAAAGAATCCAGATGTCCCTCAACAGAAGAATGAATACAGAAAATGTAGTACATTTACAAAATAGAGTTCTATACAGTTATTAAAAACAATGAATTTATAAAATTCTTAGACAAATGGATGGATCTGGAGGATATCATCCTAAGTGAGATAACCCAATCATAAATGAATGCACATGATATGTACTCACTGATAAGTGGATATTAGCCCAGAAACTTAGAATGCCCAAGATACAATTTGCAAAACATATGAAACTCAAGAAGGAAGTCTAAAGTGTGGATACTTCGATCCTTCTTAGAAGGGGGAACAAAATACCCATGGAAGGAGTTACAGAGGCAAAGTTTGGAGCAGAGACTGAAGGAACAACTATCAATCAAAGAAAACACATGGTGGGACTCCTGGCTACAGCTGCATATATAGCAGAGAATGGCCTAGTTGGTCATCAGTGGGAGGAGAGGCCCTTGGTCCTGTGAAGGCCCTATGCCCCAGTATTGGGGAATGCCAGGGCCAGGATGCAGGAGTGGGTGGTTTGGTGAGCAAGGGGAGGGGAAGGGGATAGGGGATTTTCAGAGGGGAAACTAGGAAAGGGGATAACATTTGAAATGTAAAGAAAATATCTTTTTAAAAAAGTTATTACTTATAGTAACTGCAAGAAATCCAACAATGTGTAACATTAATGTCCCCACCCTTTGTCCAGCATGGACCTTGGTGCTTTTGATTCCTTGTTCCAGTCTGCCTCCTGCTTCTTAATAACTTCTGCTTTGCTGGCTACTAGAAAAATAAACAACTGTATAGCATATCTAGATAGTCTTTGACCAATAGATGTTAAATCTGTCTAGACTGTGCAGTTGCTTTTGTAAACAGCAGTGCACATCATTTCTCTCTGTGTGAGAGAGCAGTCTGGAGGTACAATCGCTGCAGCATACAGATGGGGAGTTGGATACACATTGACCTGTAAGGAGCTTTTCTCAATTCATACTTACCTCCCTACAGCCTAACAGAAAAGGTTATCCTTTCAGTCTCTGTAACTAATGTGTCTGAGCTGCTGTTCTTTTGTTTCCTTTTTTTTTTTTTTTGCAGTGCTTTTTTTTTTATTATTTTCTTTATTTACATTTCAAATGCTATCCCGAAAGTTTCCCACCCCCCCCCCCCCACCTCTGTTCCCCTACCCACCCACTCCCACTACTTGGCCCAGGCCTTGCCTTGTGCTAGGTCATATNGAGTTTGGAAGACCAAGGAGCCTCTATTCCCACTGATGGCCGATTAGGTCGTCTTCTGCTACATATGCAGCTAGAAACACAAACCCAGGGGGTACTGATTAGTTCATATTGTTGTTCCACCTACAGGGTTGCAGCCCCCTTCAGGTACTTGGGTACTTGTTCTTTTGTTTTCTATCTCATTTATTTATATATTTCCTAGGCTGCTAGAAATACAGTGTTTGTATGTGCTGGGGAGGGAGGAGGTAGGTACTCTACCACTGAGCTTCTCCCAATCCCATTTTCAAACTTTAATTTTAAGGCAGTATCTTGCTAAATTACAGCTGGCACTGATTTTGTGATACACCTCACTTCTGTCCCTCAGTATCCGTGTTTATGTCTTATCTAGCTTATATTTGTACTGTGATCTTAAGTGAGTTTTCTCTAGCTTATGAAGCATCGCTTTTTAGCCTTGAAAACTTAAGTATTTAAGGCTCTAAGCTTTCCTTTAACCCTTTCTTAGATATTAGTAAGATAGTTAGGTATTTTAACTTCTAAAATTACATTTTGTGTGTGTGTGTGTGTGTGTGTGTGTGTGTGTGTGTGTGTGTGTGTGTGTAAGGTCATGTGTGGAAGTCAGAAGACAGCTTTTTTTGTTTTCTTTCATAATCTGGTTCTTAAGAGATTGAACTCAGATGAATAGGTTTGCTGGCAGATGCCCTTAACTGCTCAAGCATCTTGCCAGCCCCACAGACTTTTCTATATATGTTGTTTAAATTTCTTTGAGTAAAATTTCTGTTTTGATTTGTTTGGCACAGTGATTGTTATTCAGAAGTTTAATATGTTTAATATAGAGACATAAGTGTTTTAATTTATTATTGACTTTTAGCAAAATTGCTTGATCAAAAAAATACCACTTTCAAGGCTGAATAGAGATAGCCCAGGCAATAAACTATAAGTATGTGGTATCTGAATTTGATCCTAGTTTTTTTTTTTAAAAAAACTCAAGTGTAGTGGCACATAATTATACTCTCAGTACTAGGTCAGTGGACATGGGGACATGGGGAGATGAGGCTGGAATTCCTGATGCTTCCTGGCTAGCTAGCCTAGTCTACCAGGTGATACCACTTGAGGGATACCACTTGAGGTTGTCCTCTGGTCTCCAACATGCATCATATTTGGACATACATCCACAATATACGCTGACATACATGAAGACTTTCTCTCTCTCTGTCTCTGTCCCCCCCCCCCACACATGCATGCATGATATACACTTTAAAACTCACAGGTTTTTGCTTTGTTTTTCTTTTGCATTTTATAGGGGGGTAGTTAAAGCCTGGCCCTTCTGCATGTACCTTTTAAGTGCTTGGATTGTAGGTGTGTGCCATCATTCATGGTTTATGTGGTGCTGGAGGTGGAACCCAGGACTTTATACATGCTAAGCAAACATTTTACCAACTAAACTATATCTTCTGACTCTTATTAAATTGAAATTTTTATAATGTATAGTCACAGGGAGAGAAAAATGCCTTTATCTCTTCTGTTGCTCTTTTTCCTTCAGTAATACCCATGGAATACAGAATTGGCTATGGAAACAACAGTAGATTGTCTAGGAATGTGAACCTATCTGGAACCAGAGACACAATATTTATGATTCTATTTTCCCCACATACTGCATTTAACAATAAAAGAGCAGGCAAAGAATGAAGAAAATATTTCTGAAATTAATTTTGAGAAATCTGAAGTTAGAAAATGACTGATGCTTTCTAACAGTGCCAATTTGCTCCTCAGGCATTTAACCCTAATTTTCTGTGTATTATTGACTCCTGATAATTTCTATGTTTTCCTAACTCTATTTTGTTCTCAATATATTGGTCAAGCAGGTCACTGGGTTAAAGTGTGCTTTCTCAAGACTGTAAAGAACCTTGAGAAGTTTGTAGTGGTCCTTTCTCACCCCTAATATACTTTAGATTCAAAAAAATCTGACATCTTAATAAATATATTTAAAATTTCACTTACAACCTTTATGACAGAGTCACAATTTTCCCCTTTGGCTCTCATATCCCATTTTTCTTGTTTTTTTTTTAATTGGAGTTCTCATTACACTCATTGATAGGCCTTGGTATGCTCTGACAACGAGAGTGTTCTATGTGTATAAAGCTGCATGGAAAACTCCTCCTTCTTAGGAGTCTCCTTAGTAGAAAGGGGCACTATGACCTCAGTTGAAATATTGGTTCGAATGGTTTGTTTGTGAAGTAAATGCCTGAACATAAATCAGTCAGCCCTTGTAGGTTGAGAAAAAACTGGTTCTCAAAGGATCCCAAATCTCTTTAAATGCATATTTATGAGTCTGTTTTGGCAGACTAGTGTTAACAACTGCTAGCCTTATCCAGTAAATAATCTTCTCTTATCACACAAACTTCTAGAACATTTTATGTGACAGTTCTAGGACGGTGCCACTGTTGTGTGATCTGGGTGGGGTGTATTACTAATATGGAAAAATAACAGTTTTTTTTTCAAGTGAGTCAATCATGGGTTTATGAACACAGAAAGCGTATTCCATTGTTGAGTGTTAAGGAGCTCATTGTCAAATTTAAATCTGTATAAAATCTACACACACACACACACACACACACACACACACACACACACACACACACACCATTGAGAATTTTCTGCTGTGTGTGCCCATGTGCGCATACATGTGCAGGTCCCTATGAAGCTCACAGAGGGCATTGCATCCCACAGAGCTGGAGGTTTTGAGCTTCCTGGTATGGATGCTGGCGACTGAACTTGGGTTCTTTAGAAGAGCACTAGCCCTTGAAGTGATTTTTAAATAAAATACTGACTTGAGAATAGAATTTTAGCAATTAAAAAAAAAAGCAGAGTGCAGTTTTCAGAACTAATTAAAAGGAAAGAAGCCTTGAGGCTAGGGGTTTAGCAGACTAATACAAATTAAGATCTAATAAAGAAAAGGGAGAGAAGGACAGATGAACTTGACTGGCAATCAAAGATTTTAGACCTCGGGATAGATGAAGGAGTGAGAAATTAGAGGGGAGTAAAGGTTTGAGCTTGTGTGTTTCTTCGTATGAGAAGTGTTTTGTTTCTAGTGCTGGAGAATGCAAGAGCCTGAGAGGGAAAATCAAATCATGTAGCTAATGTGAGTAGTTCAAAATTTGGGCATCATACAATTAAGAATTTGGGCATGTACCTCAGCAATAGATGCTTGGTTTGTCAGAGGCCCTGGGATCAGTTTCACAGTAAGGAAGGAAAAAAAAAGAAAGAAAAAGAAAGAAAGAACAAAAGAAAGAAAGAAAGAAAGGAAGGAAGGAAGGAAGGAAGGAAGGAAGGAAGGAAGGAAGGAAGGAAGGAAGGAAGGAAGGAAAGGAAGGAAGGAAGAAAGAAAGAAAAGAAAGTAAGAAAGAAAATTTTAATTGTTCCAGTTGTGTGTGCTGTGTGGTTTACCTAGTAAACAGTTGAATAGATGGTCCTGGTGCTGGAGAGATGGATCAGTGGTTAAGGTCACTTGTTGCTCTCTCAGAAGACCCAAGTTCAGTTCCCAGAACTTTCCATTGTAGCGCACAACTATCTATAACTACAGTTTCAGGGGATCTGGTGCCCTCTTCTGGCCACTTTTGGGCACTGCATATTTGTGGTGCATTTTCCATACATTCAGGCAAAACACTCATATACATAAAACAAATAAATCTTGTAAAATAATAAATATAAATATAAAATTAGATTATTTCTTACCATAATAGAATGGTCAAGATATGTGTATAATTTTAGAAGTAATCAGCACATAGATGGTAGCTGAAACCAACATGATTCATTGCACATGGAGTGTATAAAAAGTGAGAAGACATTGAAGACATAGGAAAGGGAGACCTGAAGCAGTGGTTTGTTAAAACCAGGAGATCTGGAGTGAATGGGATGAGAAGCAGAGAAAGATATGATAACTTAGAGGATAATCACCTGTGTCAAGCTCCAGAGAGGCTATGTGAAGATGGATCGTCACACATCCTTATTAGCTTTCATTTAGCTTTGAGGATAGCTTAATGACCTTGGTTGATAAAGCAGTTCATCTAGGGCATTGTTTTATACCAATGGGTTTGCCAGTCATTTTCATGAGGCTTGCACTGCTATAAAACTAGCAGTCATAGATACTCAGTTGACACTTGTTGCATTCATGTTTCAATGTGCTTTTTTTTTTTTAAACTTCCCTAAGAAATCCAACTTCTTATTTCTCCTCTTGCCTTGCCAAAGTGGTTTTTTGTTGTTGTTGTTTTTTTTTCTGGCTATAACAGTCTGCTGGATTCTGTTTATATGTATATTTATGGGGAAAGGCTTATTAAAATAGTTAGGAGTTTCTAATTTTGTTTTTATTTGGGCACTATGGATTTTAGCATAAGTAATAATGGTAGTTAAAATTTTGTTTTATAACAGTTTTTTCCTCTTCTGTTTCTCCTTTCATGGTGTGTTGCAATTTCACTTTTAGTTTAGGTTACTTGCAAATGGTTTAGAAAGAAGTGACCACACGTACAAATCACATACACATGGACACAGATACCACACACAACACACAATTTAAGAAAATTGACATATAAAATATTAAAAATTTATTGCAAACTTACTTCTTAATGAGTTTTAATTTAAATACATTAAAATGTAGTTCCCCATGGATAGGGAAGGAGGGGCATGTAGGAGACTCATGTTACTAAAGTTTTGTTTAGGTAGCTACTTAACCTGTGTCATTTTATTCCACGTTTATTTCCACCCTTTAAGAAGTATTATTATTATTCTAGAACCAAGAAAGAGAAATTTTTTTAAAGATTTATTTATTTATTATATGTAAGTACACTGTAGCTGTCTTCAGACACTCCAGAAGAGGGTGTCAGATCTCATTACGGATGGTTATGAGCCACCATGTGGTTGCTGGGATTTGAACTCTGGACCTTCGGAAGAGCAGTCGGGTGCTCTTACCCACTGAGCCATCTCACCAGCCCAAGAAAGAGAAATTAAAGTGCAGGAACAAATATCCAGTAAATATATGACAAGGCTGAGATTTAAGGTCATGTCTGCATATTTAAAAAGCCTTCCTGCCTAATCTACTGTTAGGAAGTATTATGAGTATTTAAAAATGTTTAACTAGTCAGTCAATTATGTAATTGATGATGATGATGATGATGATGGTGTGTGTGTGTGTGTGTGTGTGTGTGTGTGTATACAATGAGCCTCCACAGATGTGTTCTGTGAACTGAATTGATGAAAGAATACTGTGCTCTAAACCTCTTGCCCTTCCAAGATTATGAATTAAAATTCTCTCAGAGGAGCTTATAGGCAAGGATCTACAGAAGCTGCTCCGCTTGTTTTCTTGTCTGTATACTTGAAACTATTGTAAATTGTAAATTTCACCCTATCTGGAATAGAATGAGAGACTTGCAGTAGCTGTCTAATGTTAGCCACTAAGCACCTGGATTTTTCAGGGGTCATTAAAGTGATGAATCAATACTTAAAAATAGCTGAAGCTTCTGCATTTGGAAAAGAGACATTTTTTGTCCATATACTCTAAACATTAATGCAGCCTAAATTGAGGATTGAGGGAATAGGGGGACGCCAACCTTTCTTTTTTTAGGCTAAACAAACAGAACGAAGAAAGCAAAGACTGTCTAAACTTTATGGAGAAGTATTTTTAAGCTTTTCGTGTTTATATACTTGAAGCTTGGTATTTCTAATACCATATTTTTAATGTGAAAATAAGGTGTACTTTAAAAATTTTTGTTGAAGACCTCTATCTATAGCGTGAATTATTTTTCACAGCTACAAAAACAAATTTAAGTTATCTAGTGTTGATGTTATAGAAGCAAAACTATCCTTCACCTGTGCATTTTTTATCTGCATTAATTATAGATCAACCTAAGTAGCGTTGTCCAATGAGAAGAGTAATTCGCTTGTGTATTTCAGACTTAATCCGAAAATATTAAACCCACCACCACATGATTTGTTATATAAAACATAATGTTACTGATTTTGTGGTAAAGAATATGCATGAGAGTCCTTACAAAATATTATATTGTGCCTTTAAATTTTTAAAGACTATTTATTTAGGGCATAGGAGGGGAGTGAGAGTGTATGCTTACCACACTGAACACATTGAACATATGTAGGTCAGTTACCACCATGTGGGGCTCGGGGGTTGAACTCAGGTTGTCAGGCTTAGCAGCAAACACCCTTATCTGCTAAGAAATCTCACTTGCACAGATTGTACATTTTGATTTTTATATTTACATTTTATTAATTTATTCATTTTATTATTTATTTATTTTATTTATATTAATTTATTTATTTACTTATATTTACTTACTCATTTTGTATAATAAGAATCTCTATAGATGGAGTGGGTCAGCCTAATGCTTCTTGTATTCTTTCTTTTTCTTTTTTTATTAGATATTTTCTTTATTTACTTTTCAAATGTCATCCCCTTTCCTAGTTTCCCCTCCGAAAAATACCCTATCCCCCCACCCCCTGTTCCCCAGCCCACCCACTGTGCTTTCTGATCCTTCTTAGAAGGGGGAACAAAATCCCCATGGAAGGAGTTACAGAGACAAAGTTCAGAGCAAAGACTGAAGGAAATACCATTCAGAGACTGCCCTACCTGGGGATCCATCCCATATACAACCACCAAACCCAGACACTATTGCAGATGCCAACAAGAGCTTGCTGACAGGAGACTGATAAAGCTATCTTCTGAGAGGTTCTGCAAGTGTCTGACAAACACAGAAGTGGACGCTCACAGCCATCTATTGGATGGAACACAGGGTCCCCAATGGAGGAGCTAGAGAAATTACCCAAGGAGCTGAAAGGGTCTGCAGCCCCATAGGAGGAACAACAATATGAACTAACCAGTATCTCCAGAGCTCCTTGGAACTATACCACTAATCAAAGAAAACACACGGTGGGACTTGTGTCTCTAGCTGCATATGTAGCAAAGGATGGTCTAGTTGGTCATCAATGGGAGGAGAGGCCCTTGGTCCTGTGAAGGTTCTATGCCCCAGTATAGGGGATTATGCGTTTTGTAATCAGTCTGTTCAGGAATGTGTCAAGTAAGTAGCTAAGGAAGAAATATTAGTAGGGCTGAAAAAGATAACAGCCTCACCAGGGCCTGATCTCCCACACTGAGTACACAGGTGACTTTCTCATGTAATAAAATGTTCCTCTGTCTCATGAGATAACTTATTTGATTTCAATTAAAATTTGATACTTTATTAAGAATTCCCATACAGTAGATAGAGCCTGGGGACTCTTATGGAAGAACAGGAGGAAGGATTGTAGCCTATAAGGGAATAGGAACTCCACAGGAAGACCAGCAGAGTCAACTAACCTGGACCCTTGGCAAGCACCTCATCTATTGAGTCATCTCTTTGGTTCTAAACCATTTTCTTTATTGCATCTATGTTTTGTGTCAGAACTTAGAAAGACATTGTGTCCACTAAGTCGTATTCTTGATTTTCTACCTTTATAATTCTACTTACTTGTATTCACATACTTAATCTGTGTTTAATATACATGTGTGATGCCAGTAGGATTTGCACTGACTATAGCCATTTTTCCAACCACTGTTCTTTTTTTTTTTTTTTTTTTAACGAGGGTTATCTTGGATGGTGTTGAGACAAAGTCTTGTTGTAAGTCTTGAACTCACAATTTGGATTAGCAGACTTCAAACTAATGATTTCCTTGCCTTCCTTTACCTTTACCAAGTGTTGGATAATCTTATCCTTACAAGCTTTTTGGAAACATTCATATTTATTCTTCCACAATCACAATATAGCTAATAGGTAATTATCTATCTATCTATCTATCTATCTATCTATCTATCTATCTATCTATCTATCTATCTATCTATCTACTTCTCTGATCTCACACTATTATTATGTATTAGAGTTAATGTTATTTTTCAATGCATTTTAATAGCAATCGAAAAAGTTTTTACCTGTTTATTTTTCCTAATATATAAATTCTATAAGTAGAACCTAATTATAGATTCATCCTTTAAAATATCAATGCTCTCTTTATTTATTACTTTTCTATTGTGATGAAATACCATGACTAAAGCAACTTAGAGAAGAGTTTATTTGGGCTTACGGATCCAGAAGGTTAGGGTCTATGATGGTATAGTGGAAGCAGCAGTCAGCAAGAGCTGGATGTTAAGAGCAATAGCTGAGGAGTCAAATCTTGTACTGCAAGCACAAAGTAGAGAAAGGGAATAAAAAAAAAATGGTATGCAGGTTTAAGTTCTCAAAGCCTTTCTCCAGGGGCTGGAGAGATGGCTCAGTGGTTAAGAGTACTGACTGCTCTTCTAGAAGTCCTGAGTTCAAATCCCAGCAACCACATGGTGGCTCACAACCATCTGAAATGGGATCTGATGCCCTCTTCTGGTGTGTCTGAAGATATATATATGATCTTTAAAATGCCTGCCTCCAGTAACACTTCCTTTAACAAGACCACACCTCCTTATCTTCCCCAAACAGCTCCAGCAACTGAGAACTTAGCATTTAGAAGCCAAAACTACAGAAACAACTCCTTTAACTCCCCTCATTCTTCTCTCTAAGGAATTTATTGAAATTATACTGAGGAAAAAATAACTTATATATAAATATTAGTCTGTCTGTCCCTGAACATGTTGTGCTTACATCCAATATCCATTTTCTCAGGTCTTCATTCCTTTATGTACTTCAGTAAAAATGTGAAACTATATACCTTGAGGCTTTCTACATGTATATTACAAAGTTTGTTATTTATGAGTAAGTGATCTTTTTCCATGGCATTTAGAATATGGCATTGATGGAATAAAAGCACTCCTTCTCTTTATAGGATCAACATTTTTTTACAGTGAGCCTCAACTCTGCCAGATTTTCAGATTATCCTTATACACAATGCATAAGAAATATTGTGTTAGCTGTAAATCATTAGGCCTTAGTCTGTTATCCATGATTTGCAGCAGCAGCATCCCTTGGGAACTTGTTAGAAATGCAGGTCCTCTGGACTCATTCCATCCTAAATGAATGAGAAACTGTGTGTAGCACTCTGTATTTAACATGTCTCTAGGGGCTTCTTATGCTCAAGTTTGTAGAACACTGATACAAAGAATATTTCCTTTTATTTATATATTTCATAGTAAGACATTGTAGCAGAATTCAGTGAAAACAAATTACTAATTTCCAAGAGAAAGAGGGAAGAAGAGGCTATGGGATATGCACACTCTTTTTTTTTGTTTTCAGTTCCTTAATTAAGTAATCAGGAAGGGGTGATATTTTGGTGATTAGCTGAAGTAAGTTTGTTTCAAATTGAGACATGATAGGCAATCAAAATTTCAAAGAGTGGAATTGCAAGACATTGGGTTAGCTATGCCTGGCATTTGACACTCAATAGATGTTTGTTAAAAGAAAATTAGCCCCATTAATAATAGAAGAATAGCCCCAATAACCTCTTGAAAATTATAGATGATTTTCTTAATGGGAGGGCAATATAATCATCAGCAAAAATGATCAGTTGCAGAAAGATAAATGATTTCATAAACAACAATAAACTCCTAGGCATTCCTATATCAATTATGAGTGACAAAACTACAGGCTATACGGGGAAGAGTGGTACTACTGCAACTGAATGTATATGTCATTTAGTGGACAGCAAGATAGTAGTGGTTGTGTGGTGATAACATGAGCGTATTGCCTCCGTGACTAGAGAAAATTATTTGAATATTTTTACGAAGAGTGTGTCATGCACTCTGTCATTCCACCAAAGAAAACAAGAATTAGATGGAATTGTAGAAGTGTTATTGAAGTGGGAGTTTGGATCTAGAAATACTTGTAGTGTACTTTTCTGGACCCGAGAAGTTCAGTGAAGTTGACAATGAACTGACAACATCATTGAAAATCCCTAAATTTATGATAAGAGGAAAGAGTATTTGTCCTATGTAGCCTGAGCATCTCTTTCCAGGTTTAGTGCTACATAAAAAAAGAATGATATAAAAACAAGTCAACTTCATAGTGCGAATTGTTATTGATACTTCTGGATAATAGTCAGCACTAACTCTTGAAGAGAACCCATTTTTTTTCAGAACTGTAGCTTAAGCCCAACATAGGTCAGTAGAAATCCTAGCAAGCTGATCACTTAGTTCAATTATGCAATGTCAAAACAGATTTAGGTGAACCTCTTAAGATAATATGACTGCTCTAGTTCATAATATTACACAGTTTAGAAGGGGTAAAACATACTTTGAATAAGATTCAAATTTCGATTTAGTATGAAAAAGAAATGACTGTCTACTGCAGTTATTGTCATATAGATGTTTTGGGATATGACCTCTTCCATGTTGCAGGTAGGGTTTAGCTATGAGCTTATGTGATGGTTTATCATTCTGACTTTTAAAAAAAGAAGCAAAAACTAGAGATAGAACTGAGTGCTTCATGTATGGTACACAGTGATGTACCTCTGGAATACATCCCCAGCCCACTCTCTGACATTTTAAAATTTACCCTTTGTGTATACATTATGGCTTCTGGTGTTAGGTTTTTATGGGATTGCTGTGTATGTGCATGTCTCTATATTTATATGTTTCCTGTGCTCCTTTTTTGTCTTTTTCTTTGCTTATTTTTGTTGTATTTTATTTGTTTTTTATTCATAATATCATATCTTATTTTATTTTATTATTATCCCATAAAGAGTCTTTTGTTTTCTAATGAGAGTCAGTGAGGAAGTAGATCTGGAGGTATGTGGGTAAAAATTGGGAAGAGTAGAAGGAGGAGAAATTGTAATCAAAATATGTTATGTTAAAAATATTTTTTCAATAAAAAGAAAAAAGAGAGGTAAAAATATAACCTTACATTTAATAATACTTAAAGAATACATTTCTAATGATTAAACTACAAATTTCATAATTTCAAATTTTCAGTGATAATGCTACATTCAACTTGATTTAGAAGAATACATTTAAATTTTGCTTGATTTTATAATTTTTAAATCCTGTAAGCTTTCTTTTCTTAAAACAGGGCTTATCACAACTTTAATGAGGGTAGACTATTATAGATACTTCTAAAATTTCTTTCATAAAACACAAGTTTAATTCCTAGATAAGATTTACATTAGGTGATATGAAATTAATTTGGGATATCTCAAATCTCATTACTTTTAAAGCTATTGCTTCTTGTACAGACATGGATGGAATGATATGGTGACTTTTAATTAAATATAAAGCAATAGGAATCTCTATTTTAAATGTGATAGATTCTTAAAATATTAGATTTGTCAGTTACTGAAATGCTTATAGAAAAATTGCTTGACTTATGCAATATATCTCAACTATCAGGAACAGTTTTGTCAGTTTTATTTCTAGTGAGTTGAGCAGAGTAGAATATTTTAAAGGGTAAACTACAATTAGGTCTATGTGAGGTGTATTTTCTAAGTAGCAATTGATTTCCCTTTTTATTCATCATGTTGTCACAGGCAATGAGAAGTGTTTCTTTTTTTTCCCCCTCTTGTCGTTTTTCTCTTTTGTTTTCTGGAGCAATTGAAGAAGTTCAAGACATGGTCTCATAATGTCACTCAGACTGGCCTCAAACTTATAATCCTTTGCTTTCTGGATACTAGGATAATAGGCATGTACCAACACTTAGGGCAGCTCAAGTGCATCTGTTTAGTTACTGTGCCCATCTGGTTAGCTCTCTCTCTCTCTCTCTCTCTCTCTCTCTCTCTCTCTCTCTCTCTCTCCTCTTTAATTGTTTTTCCTTTTTTCTACACTGATCTAATGGTCATTGAGTAGAAAATTGTTCAGTTTCCATGAATGTGTAGGCTTTCTGTTGGTTATGTTGTTAAAGTCCACCTTTAATCCATGGTAGTAGATAAGATACAGGAGTTATTTCAATTTTCTTATATCTGCTGATACTCACTTTGTGACTGACTATATGATGAGTTTTTAAGAAGGTCCCATGAGATGCTAAGAAGTATATTATTTTGCATTTGAGTGAAATATTTTGTAGATGTTAGATACACTTGATTCATAACATCTTTTAGTTTCATTATTTCTCTGTTTAGTTTCTGTCTAGATGACCTGTTCATTGGTGAGAGTGTGATATTGAAGTCTCCCACTATTAATATGTGGTGTTTAATATGTGCTTTAAAGTTTAGTAATGTTTCTTTTGTGGACATGGGAATACTTGTATTTGGGGTATAGCTATTCAGAATTGAGATGTCCTTTTGGTGAAATTTTTCCTTTGTGTATAAAGTGCTCTTTCTGATCTCTTTTGATTAATTTTGGTTAAATTTCTATTTTATTAAATATTAAAATGACTATTCTAGCTTGGTTCCTGGGTCTTTTTCCTTGAACAACCTGTTTCCAGTCCTTTACTGTGAGGTAATGTCTATCTTTGTTGCTAAGGTGTGTTTCTTGTATGCAGCAGAATGATGGATCCTGCATTTGCCTCATTCTGTTGGCCTGTGTCTTTTTATTGGAGAATTGAGTCCACTGATATTGAGAGATGTTGTGAATGGGCCTGGTGCTGTTTTTATTTTGAGACTAATTCTGCTCTCCTGAAAGGGGATTTGGACAAGGAGTAGTCAAGTACTCAGGTGACTTCTTGTGAACCAATCTCCTAATGAATAAAGGAGCCAATCACTGGGTATGTAGGTAGGACTTAGAAGAGAAGGAAGAGAGGGTTAGAGGCTTTTGGAATGGGACTAGCATAATGAGATGTAGCTGCTAGAGATTCCCTCTATCATTGTGGATCCACCAGGATTTGCCACTGGAAGAATAAGATTTAATAAGGCTTACGAGATTAGGTTTTAGTTGTTGCAGCCAGTGATTGTGTTACCATTGTTTCTGAGCTACATTCCTGTGGTGTTTTTCTTCAAGTGGCAATTCAACTGGGTTGTAGAGAGAAAGGTATTGCAGCAAACCGTGTGTTTGCCTGATGTGCATCAAAAACGCCATGAGGGCTTAAAGGCATGGGGCTGGTGTGGTAGCGACCTCCCAAAGGGAACATAGTGAGCTGGGTGGAGATTTTGGAGTTCTGAGTCAGAGTCTCCATGAGATAAAAACAGGTCGGCCATTGCCTGCCAGTGCATGGCCTTCCAGCCCCATGGGGCAGAGAGTTGCCAGCAGTAGCTCAGAAACCCTGCCTGTCAACAAGAGTTTCATTTCTGCTGGGTTGCTGGATGTTGTGGCTGCTGACTGCAGGGTGGATGGTCATTGTGTGGGGCTGGAATGGCAGTGATCTGCCAAGAGAACTTGGGAGCTCCGGCCCAGATAGACCACCGAGTTGAGATCACCCAGCTGGAGACATGTGGCACACGCCGGGCCAGTAGAGTGGGAAGGCTGCCAGTCATGGGAACAAAATACCCATGAAAGGATACAGGTACACAGACAAAATTTAGAGCTAAGATGAAAGGATGGACTATCCAGAGACTACCCCATCCAGGAATCCATCCCATCATCAGTCACCAAACCCAGATACTAATGCACATGCCAGCAAGATTCTGCTGAAGGGACCCTGATATAGAGACCTCTTGTGAGGTTATGCCAGTGCCTGGCAAATACAGAAGTGGATGCTCACAGTAAGCTATTGGATGGAACACAGGGCCCCCAATGGAGGAGCTAGAGAAAGTACCCAAGGAGCTGAAGGGAGCTGCAACCCTATAGGTGGAACAACAATATGAACTAACCAGTACCCCCCGAGCTCATGTCTCTAGCTGCATATGTAGCAGAAGATGGCCTAGTCGGCCATCATTGGGAAGAGAGACCCCTTGGTCTTGCAAACTTTATATGACCCAACACAGGGGAATGCCAGGGCTAAGAAGTGGGAGTGGGTGGGTAGGGGAGCAGGGGCGGGAGGAGGGTATGGGGAACTTTCGGGGTAGTATTTGAAATGTAAATAAAGAAAATATCTAATAAAGAATTAAAGCTATATCATTGTAATTCAATGTAATAAAATATTTGGCCATAGTAAAAAAAATGGATTTAGGGTTAGATCAATTTCCTGAAGTAAACAACTAAACCAAAACAACCATGAAACCAGTTCCATTCATTTCAAGAAAAACAAAATTGCTATCTTATGTTTAATACTTAAGATTTCAAGATGTTGTAAATTTATGCCTTGTATTTGTATTTTAGTGCAACTGCTTCTATATGCTTTGTGGGCTTCTCAGACTCTGAGTTCCCACATTAATTTTGGAACTGGTGCTGTGTTTTGTATAAAAAATATTTGCAGTAACCCTATACATTGCGTTTCTTTCGTCTTACCTAACGTTCTACAGACTCCATAAGCGTACTGATTCTGTTTTACCTAAATTCCTCTATATATGGTTGACTGTCTATATACACATGCTGTCTAATGGTTTCACTGTAATCATCAATAATACTATTAGTGTTATTTAGTGACTCACCATTGTAAAATGATTCAATGATTTTCACAAGATGTATCATGGACAGTAGATGCATATATTTATATCTTAAAACTTTGATAACTTTTAAAGACAGCACAATTTTTAAAAGTCTTGGTATTGATCTTTATAATGAATTTTGGCTTCTTTTCTTCCTGAATAGGTCTGTTCAACCCTGAGAAGTGATGGATATTCTGCACAGAGGAGAATTGGTTGCTGCAATACTCCGCAACCGGTATTTATAGAAACAATTTACTTTATAATTTATATAGTCTCTCCTATTTTATATACTTAACATAGAAGGTACTCAATAGATGCTATTCTACAACTAGGTAAAAATAGAAATTATTTATTAAATAAGTAAATAAGAGAAGAACTATCTAATCAGATAAATCATATTAGTGGCACTGTGTTCTGAGCTAAAGAAAAAAACAGAATATACCAAGAAAACACAATGGATGTAACATGTGAAGAGCTGGTATATAGTCACTGGAGATTATGATTTAAAATCTTAATTCTAAAAGCATTATTTGTGAGTAAATATAATCATGGCTTAAGAGTAAAAGTCCCAATAAGATTTTCAAATAGTACTTCATGTGATTATGTACATATTTCTGTCATTAAAAATCCAGTTATATGCTTGCCAAGGAATTAATGCGAGCCATTTAGAGCTCCCTGAGGCAGATTAAGAATTTAAATTAATGGTTTAAAGAAAAATAGCTTTACTACGGTTTGCATAGTAAGTTCCAGATTAGTTAGACCTGTGTAAGACCCCCATCTCAAAGGCATGAAATAAAATATAAGTAAAAGAAAAAAATAAAAGTAAAATAGCCTTGTTTATGCAGGTGTGAAAGAATATCTCTCCTAGTTGTTTGCACAGTTTAGGTGAAGCATGGTAATAGCACATTCCACAGAGTTCTCTATATTCTGGTAGGAGTAGAGTCTTGAGAAATGTTAACTGCTCTAAATGTCAGTTTCATTATCTGTAAAGTGGGGGCCATAATACTAATGTTACAAATGATTGTGGAGAAGAAATACATGTAATATGGTATGTGTTTGCTTGTAACATGTATGAGGATACAGTGGTAGCAGGTTGGGCCAGTAATAAGTGCTGTGTAAGTGCTAGTATTATCAAAACTTTAATTATTAAATTATTTTAATTATTAAAATGTAGCATTGTCAAACACCACACAACATTTCCATCAATAATAGAAACATATACATCTGCTGTCCTATAAAATTATAATGCAGGTGAAAAGCCCTATGAATTCATCCTAATGACATAGGATAGCTCATTACTTAACGTTTTGTGGAGATATTGGTAGTAATGTACATATTTTTCTGTGTTTTGTATATAAATTTCCCTTATTGCAGTTGTGTGTTAGATATAATAATTAGTAATAATAATAAATGACTACATTATAAGGTTGTATGTCAGCCGGGCGTGGTGGTGCACGCTTTAATCCCAGCACTTGGGAGGCAGAGACAGGCGGATTTCTGAGTTCAAAGCCAGCCTGATTTACAAAGTGAGCTCCAGGACAGCCAGGGCTATACAGAGAAACCCTGTCTCGAAAAAAAAAAAAGTTTGTAGAAATGTATAGACGCATTGTGTGCTATGCACACATTGGTAAAATTAACTAATGATGTATTTCACAAGAATGTATTGTCATGATTGAGTCATGATGTATTTGTGATTCTGAATTCTGAGATATTTTAAAATATAGTTTAATTGAGAGACAAAAATGGGAAAGGTTAAGGCAGAAAGGGAGCATAGTCCTGGCTATTTTACATATAGCATATAAAAGGTTTTGCATAGTAATCCCAAAGTAATTGGAATGTGTGTACACTATCATCTTTGGAAGGGTATGATACTGGTCCAAACATCTGTAAGATGTATTTGCTTATTAATAACACTGAATTAACAAAATAATAAAATCAACTTGTGGGCATGTTCGGTAAAATGACAGAAGACACTCCAGTCCAGACAGCAGGTAGGCTAACTGCACATCTTCACCTTTCTCCTGTCTCCTTCTAATTCAATGCCCCAATCACATCCCATTCCTGTAGCAGAGCATCTAGTGCAATCTTTACTGCCCTCATTTCCTATCTCCAGTGGACCAAACAGATTTTCCTCTCTAAACTTCCCTCCACTCTGGGACACTATGAAAAGGCCAAATCTAAGAATAAGAATAATTTTTTTTTACCTGATCTTGATTTAACTTTGGTACATGTCATCTGTCTAGAATATTCATTTCATTTAGATTTCCCCAATTTTGTAAAATACAGGATTTTGAAGTAAGACCTAATAATTTTTTTTTAATTTCCTCAGGGTCTGCTGTTATGTCTCCCTTTTCATTTCTGATTTTTTAATTTGAGTACCATCTATCTGTCTTTTAGTTAGTTTGGGTAAGGGCTTGTCTATCTTGTTGATTTTCACAAAGAACTGGCTCTTAGTTTTGTTGATCCTTTGTATAGTTCTCTTTGTAATTGATTGATTTCAGATCTGAGTTTGATTATTTCCTGTGGTCTACTTCTCTTGCATGCGTTTGCTTCCTTCCTGGTGTACTTTTAAATTGTTAGTATGAGAACTCTGCAATTTCATTTTTGAAGGCACTGCTTTCTCTTGGCACTTTCATTGTGTCCCATAAGTTTGGGTATGTTGTGGCTTCATTTTCATTGAATTCTAGAAAGTCTTTGATTTCTTTCTTTCTTTCTTCTTTAACACAGTAGTCATAGATTAGGGAGTTGTTCAGTTTCCATGAGTTTGTAGGCTTTATATTGTCTCTATTGTTTTTTAAGCCCAGCTTTAACCCATACTGGTGTGATAAGATACAAAGTGTTCTTTCAATCTTCTTGTATCTGTTGAGGCTTGCTTTGTGACCAAGTATATGATCAAATTTGGAGAAGGTTCCATGAGGTGCTGAGAAGAAAGAATCGTCTTTAGTGTTTTGGTGATATATATATATATATATATATATATATATATATATATATATATATATATATATATATATACCATTTGATTCATAACCTCTGTTACTTTCATTATTTTTATGTTTAGTTTTTGTCTGCATGACCTGCAAATTGGTGAGACTGGGGTGTTGAAGTATGATTTAATCTGTAGCAATGTTTCTTTTACAAATGTGGGTGCACTTGTGTTTTAGGCCTAGATGTTCAGAACTGAGACTTCATTTTGGTGAGTTTTTCCTTCAATAAGTATGAAGTGTCCTTTTTCATCTCTTTTGATAACTTTTGGTCAAAAGTCTATGTTATTAGATATTAAAATGGCTACTCCAGCTTGTTTCTTGGGACCTCTTGCTTGGAAAATCTTTCGCCAACCTTTATTCTTAGGTAGTGGCTATCTTTTTTGCTGAGGTGTGTTTCTTCTGTGCAGCAAAATGATGGATCCTGTTTATATATCCACTGTGTCTTTTTATTGGTGAATTGAGTCCACTGATGTTAAAAGCTATTAATGACCAGTGATTGTTAGTTCTAATGTTGTGGTATTAGTTAGTTAGTGTGTGTGTGTGTGTGTGTGTGTGTGTGTGTGTTTCTTTTATTTTGGTGTTGCTATGGAATGGTTAGTTTCTTGTGTTTTCTTGGATGCAATTATCCTCCTTGGAGTGGAGTTTTCCTTCTAGTGTTTTCTGTAGGGCTGGATTTGTGGATAAATATTGTTTGAATTTGGATTTTTTCTTGAAATAACTTGTTTTCTCCCTCTTTGGTGATTGAAAGTTTTACTGCATATAGCTGTCTAGGTTGGCATCTGTGGTTTTTCAGAGGTTACAAGATATCCCCCTTGCTGCTTTTAATGTTCTTTCTTTGTGATGTACATTTTTGTGTGTTTTGATTATTATGTGGTGGGAGGATTTTCTTTTCTTATATGTTCATATGCGTCTCCCTTTTTTGTTGGGAAAGTTTTCTTCTATGATTTGGTTGAAAATATTTTCTGGGTTTTGGAGCTGGGACTCTTCATCTTCTTCTATTTTTATTATTCTTAGGTTAAGTCTTTTCATGGTGTCCCAGATTGACTGGATGTTTTGTGTCAGGAATTTTTCAGATTTAACATTGTCTTTGACTGATGTATGAGTTTCTTCTGTTGTTTCTTCTACACCTCAGATTCTCTCTTTTTTTGTCCTGTATTCTTTTGGTTATGCTTGCTTTTTTGTTCCTGTTCTCTTTCCAGGTACTCTAGATAGTACAGGATTTTTCTATATATCCTTGGCTATCCTGAAACTCACTCTGTAGTCCAGGCTGGCCTCTTCTTCAAGAGTGCTGAGATTAAAGGCTAAAGGCATGCACGAACACTGACTGGCTTAAACAACTCTATTTAAGGAAGAGCAGAAAAGGTCATCATCACCATTATTTAATAGTACCTATACATTCTGTCTAGGGTTAAAAATTGACAAAATATCCTACTTTTGAATGGTAAATAATCTTAAAAAATTAGATGTATACAAAAGAATGAACCTGCAATCTTATACCAATCACAAAAGTAATCCCCAAATTAATAAAACACCTGAGCATAAGTTCTGAGCAATACAATTCATAGATGGAAATTTTGATAAAAACCCTCTTTGATATTGGTGACATTGGCATTGATTTTGATGTAACATTAAAAACTAGGCAACTGAATAGAAAAATCAACTAGTTCAGACTACTACAAAATTTTGTGTGGGATCTAGAGAGATGGCTCAGTGGTTAAAGGCACTTACTGATCTTGCAGAAGAGCCAGATTCCATTTCCAGTATCTATATGGTAGCTTACAAACATATGTAACTCCAGTTCCAGGGGTTCTGAGGCTTTGTTCATGTCTACAAGGACACTAAACATTCATATGGTACACATACATGCATGCAGG
Organism: Mus pahari; assembly: GCF_900095145.1. Taxonomy (NCBI): domain Eukaryota; kingdom Metazoa; phylum Chordata; class Mammalia; order Rodentia; family Muridae; genus Mus; species Mus pahari. The sequence continues at coordinate 15,287,559 of NC_034613.1, read as the reverse complement.
CAAAATCCACATAAAAGGAAAATAAGTAAGTTATTTTACAAAAAGCTTCTATAGGACAAAGAAAGCAGTCAACAAAAATGGAAAGACAGATTGACAGAGTATTAGAAAAACAAAGGATAAGTTTTAGAAAGGTTGTAGGGATTATTATAAGGAACTATAAGGAGGCCTATATATTATACTAGTAGGGATAGTAGGGATATATATATATATGCATGCCATTGTGGAAAAGAGTATATGTAGGTTTTTCAAAAAAGCATCACAGAACTATGTGAATCAGATATCCTCCTGTTTAGCATATGGGATGAAGAAATGAAGTGTACAACTTTTCAAGGTATCTTTACACACATGTTAATTATAGCATCATTCACAATTGCCAAGAGGTAAAAAACTACTTTTGATATAATAATGGACTGTTATCTTTAATATAATGAATTTTTCTATGTAAAATCACAGTCGACTAGTCTCCATTTTTTTAAAGGGGCATAGCCATTGTCCATAATATAGATAAATCAGGAGAATTTTCTCTAAGTGAAATGACACAATTGCTAGTCTTGCTGTGGGACCTAAGGAAAAAACAAACAAACAAACAAACCTCAGAGATGTAGAATGGTAATGATGGACAGGGAGTAGGATGAAATGGGGATAAATGAGTCATAGAGTACAAATTTATCCTTAGGTAATTTTTAGAGTTTTGGAGGTGTGAAGTACAGCTTTAGCATAATAGTTGATACTGCAGTATTTGATGAAAATTTGCCAGGAGTGTAGATCTTAGAAGCTTTCACCAAAGATGACAGATATAGACGGTGAAGGAAATTTTCTTAGTTAGGGTTTTATTGCTGATAAGAGAAGCCATGACCAAAGCAAATCTTAAAAAGTAAAACATTTAATTGGGGCTGGCTTATAGTTTCAGAGATTTAATCCATTATCATCATGGTGAGAAACATGGCAGCATGCAGGTGGACATGATACAAGAGAAGGAGCTGAGAATTCCTCATTGTGATCCACAGGCAACCACACAGAGACTGTCTTCTACAGGCAGCCACACTGAGACTGTCTTCTACAGGCAGCCACACAGAGACTGTCTTCTACAGGCAGTCACACGGAGACTGTCTTCTACAGGCAGCCACATATAGACTGTCTTCTACAGGTAGCCAGAAGCAGATTGTGTATCACACTGGGTTTAGCTTGGGCATAGGAGACATCAAAGCCCACTCCTACAGTTACACACTTTCTTCAACAAGGACACACCTCCTAAGAGTGCCACTCCCTAAGTCCAAGCATTGAAACACATGAGTCTATGGGAGCCATACCTAGTCAAAACAACCAAAGACATATTAATTTATTTGGGTATTAATAATTGTTTCACTGTGACTGGGACTATGTATATTAAAACACCAAGATATATACCTTAAATGTATACCATAAAATGATATAAATAGATGACTGGAAGATGTAGTCTTATACCTATGAATGAATGTTACATGAGATTTTAAAATAATCCATAAAGGACTATAAAAAGCAATTAATCCATAAAGGACTATAAAAAGCAATTTGATGTAAATAAAAATATCAATGCATTTTATTTGTCTTAGTAGTGGCTACTTCAAATTTCCAAGGAAAAACTTTTTACTAAAATAGCCATAAAGCATAAATATTTGGAATAATCTCAAGTATAATTCTCAGAAGTAAGACAGAATACTTACATAACATACCAGCGTCCAATTATAAGATTAAAACTGCTAGTCAAAGATAGATGTCTCCCTAGATCACTGTATAGATTCTATGACTTTCTTTCAAAGCTTTAGAAGATGCCTGATGGTTAATCTCATGTGCAGTAAGGCATGCAAATTTGAAACTTATCTGTGGAACTATACGGGGGGAAAGTTAATGATTTCTGCTGTCAAGGGAAAAATAAAGAAGACTGGAAGAAGTGGGAGGAGGCCAAATTAAGAAGGAATTGTTGTCTGAAGGAATTGCTGCATGTGCTGTATTGCACTCAGTTTTGTTGTTTGAATGTGAATAAACCAAAAATTGTAGGACTTACTGACACTTTCAAAAAGAGACATGATGTCTGTGTGAGTTATTTGGGGAAGGAAGGCTGGAAATATTTTTTGAGGCCAGGCACCTATTGTAGCAGTCAATGTGAGATGTGGAAGAACCCAGTGGTTGACAGTAAAAATGAAGGAATGGCCTTGTGGAATATTTAGGTTATATATGGAAGCGTTCTGTGGTGACCTGGAGTACTCACACCCTACTTAGAATAATTTTGAAATTTATAGCATGACTGTGCCAACAAGGTGTCCTCTTGTTTTGGTCAAAATACAATCTATTTTTCAGTACTCTGGTCAAATCCCATGCCCTGTGATCAGCCAGATGGTCCATAACGGTCTCTTGGCTTCTGCCTCATTTAATACATTTATTGTATGACATTTATTTTCACATTGAAGCAATTTTAGCTTGTTGATACCTATGACATTGTTCACTGAACTGTTTCAGAGCATGAATGACTGACTAAAATCATTTGATGTCATTTACACTATGATATTGCACAGTAGATTCTCAATAAATATATAAATTGAATCACTGATGACAAATCATTCGTTGCTGGTAACTTTGGTTAGAAGGAATAAGGTCATTTGCATCTATATCTTCCAGTCAGCCATCTTGTTACAATTAAGGAACTGGATGTTGGCAGTCTTTAAAAGTGAGGTAAAGTAATTGAGTTTAGATTCTAGAAATGGCTCAGATTTGTTTTCAATTCTTTTTCACATATTTTTCCTTTGCGGCTCAGATATTTTAACTGGTATAATATGTAATCGCGTCTCCCCCATCCTGTTTCTGTGGTAGAAACTAGACTGTTTTTGCTAATTAGACCTGCTTCCAGGATGCCTGCCTAGCTCAGTTTGATTATGTGAGTTGCTTTACATAATCTATAAATATATTTTTACTTATAAATTTCTCAAGAATTTTAGTCTATTAGTGAAATTTATGTTTTTATATTAATTTTTTATTTTTTCAGTTTCCTGACTTTTTGTTCTGATTGAGCTTATGAGCTTAATTGCCTTACATATAAGACTTGAATTAATTTTTGTATAAACCCATTAAGGAGCAGTAATTAGTTCTTCTACTTTATTTTAGAGTCCTGTTTTGTTTTTTTTTCCTTATGTTTGTAGACCTTTTCCACAAGTCTAGTATATTGTAACATTTTTGTAAGCTTTTCTCATTTCTTCTATTTTCACATGAGAATTTCCTAATGAGTGAAACAACTACACTAATAGTAATTTTGTAATAATGTAGGATGTCAGATGAACAAAGGGCAGGGCTGAAGCCAGCTGATGTTTATATGTAATATATGTATATATTACATATATGTATATATGTATGTATATTTATGTATGTATGTATGTGTATATATATATATATATATATATATATATAGTATATAACCTATACAGTACCTACATAGTGGTTACAAAGTAAAAATATATTTGTTTAACTTTATAGACTATATATTTTAAAAAATTATTACTCACCAAAGATCTGGCCTTTTATTTTTTCACGATTTATATTCATAAACTGATTTGAAGATATTTTTGTGCTTTCTTTTTTAAGTCAAACAAGCTTCCAAAAGATGAATACAGAGATTAGACAGAGGGTAAAACTTAAAATCCTGAGGCCATTTGCTTTGTTATGCAGTAGGCTCATTTTGTTTCAGAAATCATGTGAATTTTGGCTATCTGCTATTTTTGCTGTAAGATTTTACACTACATCCAATGTGTTGTCATATTTTCAGTATTGTCATACTGAAAGGCTGTATATCTTTATATAAATGACATATACATTTTAGTAATGTTCTATGTTTTATAATCTTAGGGAATTTTCCAGACCACACAGTTTTCTCTCTTCCTAGGAAGGAAAAAGTACTTCTAGATTTCTCTTTTTCTACATGTCTTATTATTCAAAATTTTTATTGAATTCCACACCTTCTTATACAGTCTCATCCTGTTAATGTTTGCCCATGGGTTGATGACTTCATGTCTCAAATCTTAAATCTTTTTCATGGATCATAGGCTAAAGGTTTATTATTCTTACTTTCTGTCATTTGGGAAAGTAGGCTTCATTTCATAACACATTTATTGTAGAATACATGAAAAAAGGAGAAAGCATATATGCAAGGTAACAAAATAGCCTAAGATAATGTATGTTCATTCTGATCTTTTGGTGTACTTTTGAATGTTACCAAATTATAATGGTAAAACAGGATAGGTGTACAGGAGTGCTTACCACATTCCATTCAAGCCCTCTTTCTTTTATTCTTTTCTTATACATTGCATCCTGAGGGCAGTTTATCCTCCTTCCATTACTCCCAGTCCCTCACATTGTCTCCCCCTCCCCCCAGGTCATACTAGCTGTGTAAAATATAGGAGGCTCCTTTACATCTCTGATTCTGTTTCATATCTAAATTAATGTCATACTGTATAGGATATATACAGATATGTGTGTGTACATGCATGTATGCATACATACATACATATATATACACACACACACATATATATATATATATATATATATATACACACACACACATATATATATATATATATATATATATATATATATATATGTATATGGATATGGATTAAATGAAATATATCTAAGAGTTAAATTCCTGGCATGTAGTGAATGTTAAATAATAGAAAAGAAACACTGCTTTGTTATACTGTATATTGTACCTTTATCTCTATCCTAGTTATATCATGAAAAATTTAACATGCCAATAAAAACTTATAGTACACAAAATAGCTGCATGTCATCAACTATTACATGGTATAAATAATTTCTTAATACTAACTTTTAGGTTGATTCTGTTTTGAAGTGTTACTAGTTTTAGCTGTCATAATTTTTCCTTTTACTATTTTCCCTGTCATTGATTTTGTTATGCACTGTGATACCAATAGCTATAGTTTGCACAGGTTTAGCTGCTCAATAAGTATTTGCCAAATGTAAATGTAAATGTATTTGGTCTTGGACACTGGCCCTATCCCTGTCTTAGAATTAGCCACCAATGAATGTACAAACGAGTAATTAGATAAAAGTGGAAAAAGTGTTTGAATGAATACCATGCTTCTTAATTTGTGACTGTCTCACATAATTTTTATTGTGGTGATATTTTATGTAAAATAATGTCTTAAGAGTTTTATTGATGTGAAGAGACACCATGATCATAACAATTCTTATAAAGGAAAATATTTAGTTGAGGTTGGCTTACAGTACAGAGGTTTAGACTATTGCTATAGCAGGGAGCGTGGTGGCCTGCAGGCAGACATGGTCTTGGAAAAGGAGCTGAGATTTCTATATCTTGATATATAGGCAGCAGGGGACTGTGAGCCACAGTGGGCATAGCTTCAACATATGAGGCTTCAAAGCTTGTCCCTATAGTGACACACTTTGTCTAACAAGGCCACACCTACTCCAACAAGGCCACAACTTCTAATAATGTCACATCCAATGGGCCAAGCATTTAAACACATGAGTCTATGGGCATACCTACTCAAACGACCACAAATGCTTTTTTTTTCCTTATTCACTTTATATCCTACTTACTGCGTCCCTCCTGGTCACCCTCTTCCTCATTCCTTCCCCCTATTCCCCTCTTCCCTTCTCCTCTGAGCAGGTAGAGGCTTCCCCTGGTATCTCTCCACCCTGGCACACCAAGTCTCTGTGAGGCTTGGCACATCTTCCTCCACTGATGCCAGGCTGCAGGGAGGCCTAGGTCCAGACCATATGTGTTCTTTGGTTCAGTCTATGAAAGCTTCCAGGGATCCAGGTTAGTTGACTCTGTTGGTCTTCTTGTGGAGTTCCTATCCCCTCCTGGGCCTGCAATCCTTCCTCCTATTCTTCCATAAAACCTCACAAGCTTCATCCACTGTTTGGCTGTGGGTCTCTGCATCTGTTTCAGTCAGCTGTTGGATGGAGCCTCTCAGAGGCCAGCCATGCTAGACTTCTGTCTACAAGCATATCACAGTATCCTTAATAATGTCAGGGATTGGTGCTTGCCTATGGGATGCGTCTTGAGTTGTGCCAGTTATTCCTCTATTTCAAATTCATGGCCTCTTGGTTGTTAAATGTGTGACTGTGTATGTATGTATGCATGTATGTATGTATGCATGTATGTGTGTGTATGTATGTATGTATGTATGTATGTATGTATGTATGTATGTATATAAACATGGATATCTGTACAGGTTGTCTGTGTATTCCACAGGATACTTGTAGGGTCAAAGGGCAACCTCTAGGAGTCAGTTCTGTTTTTTATATACTGTGGATTTCAGTGATGTATTTCAGGTTATTAGATTGGCTGCAGGGCTCTTTACCCACTGAGCCCCAGTTTCTTGATTTCTACTGTCTTTTAAAGCCCCTCTGTGCTGCTTAACATTCTTGGACTAGCACCCCAGTTAATATTGCCAAGGTTAGAGGAGTCAGTCTCCTAGTTCAGCAGGCTTTAGTCCCTCAGGGCAAAATCTCTTTGCTATTTGAAGAGGCTTGATTGAACTAATTCACACCAATGTGTGAATAACTGATGGCTCCCTCCTCCTGGAAGCCATAGTTAATATAATTTCAACAGGCTTCATGTTAGCTCACAGGAACCTGTAATTGCTATAATTTCTGGCAGTACCACAAAGCAAACAGTGGGGAAGGATGAGGGAGGTTGGAAGGAGAGGGAGATTCACAACAGGAGGAGATATTTTGAGACGGCAAGAGCCATGCTTAAAACCTTTTTTTCTTAATTTCCCTTCTTGACCTTTCCGCCTTATCGTGTTCCTGTGTATTCTCATGCACAGATTTATTATAAGCAGCAAGTTGTGTCATTTTTTTTTCCTAATAGCTAGATGGCAGTTCTTGATAAGGTGGTATTTCTGGTAGTTGTAGTGGGAAATTGAACTGGATCTAAAAAGAGGTTCTGGAAGATTACAAGTATCAAAACTCAGCTTTGGTTTGTGATTTGTCAATGCAGGGTCCCAACCTTTGGCTACTATATTTCATTGTCCAGGACCTTCTTCCTTTAACTGTTAGTGTCTGTATCCCTGGTTAGCTGACTGGTTTCTGTGGCTCCTGGAGCAGTCTATCTTAAGGATCAGATTCCTAACAGTCTTTCTGCTTTTGTTACTCTCAACTGGGCCATAAAGTCTTGTGGCTAAATTTCTGTGTCCTCAGATTTGAGTCCAATGTTAGTAAAACTCACTTTATAAGACTACAGTTTTTCTTTTCAGTGAAAGCCAACAGGCCTTCCAGTGGTTTCCCGGAACATAGTAGAGACAGTGGCTAATGATCTATCAGTTATCATAGCTGCTGCAGCTTCTGCCCTCATTCCTTCTACTCCATATGTTTATCGAGTTTGCAAACAGTCTTTTTCTCTTGGGAAGTTCAGTTGTATTTTATTTTATTTTTGTATTGTTCATTGTGTTAATACCCTTGATACTGTTTCTCTACCAGTCAGTATGAAAGGAGAGGCAAGGAAATTTGAAGATAAAGTTTAAAGACAAACTTTTAAACCCAAATAAGTCTCTAATTGGGTGGTGTTTCATATGTCTTTAATCAAAAATATGTCTCTTTATATTTTGAAAGTAAGGGTCAAGGTTGCATTATGTCTTCCCCGTGTTTCAGTTGTATACTTAATCATGTTTTGTTTACTAGGGTGTATTCACTATATATACTGTTGGGCTTTATAAAACAACAGATTCCTTTGGGTATATGATGTGCTTTGACTGTATCCACTCCTATAGTCTCCCTACTCTGCTTTATTCCTCCTCCTCCTCATTATTCTGATGGTTACCTTTATTCCCTGGGTCTCCCATCTGTTTGTATACTTCATTCTTGAAAACCCTCTATACCATGGTATACCCTCTATACCATTTGTGTCCCTGGGTATTTGTGATATGCAGTGGCTTGCTTGATTGAACTTTCTGTTTCATATTTTTTGCTCCATCTAGTGGAACATTTATTGTCAGTATTGGATCTCAAAATGTGTTATTTCATCAGCTCTGGTTGAAATAAGAATTTAATAGACACTAACAATCCACAGAATAGGCTATATCATTTTTAATTACTAGCCTGTAGAAATGACTAGCTTTAGGAGACACAACTTCAATTTTTCAATGTTCACAGATGAGGTGTTGAGAAACCTATGAAACACATTTCTTTACTCTTTACATTTTAGCAATTTTATCTTTACTTAGAAAATTGACAAGAGCATTGCTTTTATTCTAGCTAAGTATTTCTCTTGCTCAATACAGTTCCTTGGTAATTTACTGAGTCACCACCATATCCATCTACTCTGTAGTTATTTATCTACTGAGCTGATCATTCTGCTAGTCACAGAGTCTATCATGCAAGCATTGAAAGGAACCACTTTTAGTATACTGCTTGCTATTATGTCTTTATTTCTATCTTGTGAGTTATATTTTAGTTTGAGTAAGACAAACCCCTTTTAATGAATCCTTATTTAACCACTAAAAATTAAATTTAGAGAGAAAAAAAACCTACCTCTGATGGCATGGTTTTCACCAAATTTATCCTTTTTATTTGGTTGTCATTTGTAAGACACTAAGTTAGGTATTATAAAAGCATACAAAATTTTAACCTCAGTTCTCAGATTATATGAGTAGTATAGTGTGCATACATGTATGTGTGCCTGTGTGTGCATCTCTCCTCTCTCTCTCTCTCTCTCTCTCTCTCTCTCTCTCTCTCTGTGTGTGTGTGTGTGTGTGTGTGTGTGTGTGTGTGTGTGTGTGTGTGTGTGTGCGTAGAAAGATGGGGATGGAAACAAACAGATATAATCCAAAGAGATAGAAGGTACAATATTGAGTAGGCTAGAACCCAGCATCTTGTCTGGTAAGGAATGTGTGTGAGGGTTTTGTGGAAGGGGTATCTATCCATGAACACTTAAATATGACTAGATTTTTTTTTTAGTTGCCAGAGTATGGAATTCCAAGTGGAAGCATCTATGAAACTATGAAACTAATTGTGCACAATAGATTAGGATAGAATATGTATGTCAAGAAATTGCTGATTGATAGATGAAAGGTAACCCCAACTTCACTTTGAGAAGATATTTCTGGCACAGGTATAGATTGCCTTTTTGCAACTCTTGTCATATAAGTATAATATAACCAGCAGTGTGTTTAGGGCTCTTTCTCCTTCCCTCTCCCTTTCCCTCTGTCTGTCTCTGTCTTTTTCTTTCTGTCTGTCTGTCTGTCTGTCTGTCTCTGTCTTTCTCTCTCTGACTCTCTTTGTCTTTCTCTCTCTGTCTCTCTCTGTCTCTGTCTGTCTGTCTCTCTCTCTTTCTCTGTGTGTGTGTGTGTTTGTGTGTGTGTGTGTGTGTGTGTGTTTGTGTGTGTGTGTGTAAGCCCCTAATAAACATGGAATTTGATGTCGCAGGCCTGGATTCTTGTTTTCCATTTATCTCAGCAGCTGTTACCAAGCTGAATCATTTAACAACTTTATTTTTTCACTGGTAAAATGAATGGGAACATTAACACCTACATTGCCTACATGAGGACCAGATAAACATGAAAATGAAGATGAGGTACTTCAAAATTAAGTGGTGGAATAAAACCCTAAAAAATCTGCTGGTTGGATTTAAACTAATACCTAAAACAACTAAATACCTAGTATCTGTATAGGAAAATCACAGGTGGATGACAGATGGGGCTTGTGTTTGGGAGGGGTTAGTTTTTTTGTTTGTTTGTTTGTTTGGTTTTTCTTTTTTTCAAACTGACATGATAAAAATGTAAACTTAAATCTTAACCCCTTTCAAGTTCTTACTTAAGGTAAATAAAATATGTATATTTCATGGTCAAATTTGAATAAGCAATATTGCTTAAGTAGTGTGAATGTCTGTCAACTGTATGGCTATGCAGTTGGATGATATGAATGTTGTTCCATACTAGTTTTTTAAACAGATTTATTTACGTGTGTGTGTGTGTGTGTGTATGTGTGTGTTTCCACTAAATGTATGTATACCCTGTGTTGTGTTTTATAAAAAGATAAGGAGAGAGGGGATATGTTTTGGTGGAGGTGTTGTCAGGTCTGGGGGAAGGGGGTGCCTCTGTGGTCTCATACTGAGGCATCCCTACCCCTAGTATAGAATAGAGTTTATTTAGGGCATTGGGAAGGGAGTTGAGAGGATAGGAGAGAGAGAGAGAGAGAGAGAGAGAGAGAGAGAGAGAGAGAGAACAGAGGAGTAGAGAAGAGGCTGGCATGAGCACATGGAGAGATGGCAGGGGAGGGAATGGGGAGAGAGGGGAAGGGATGAGAGGACAGAGCGGGAGCAGGAAGGCAAGAACAAGAGAGAGAGGAGGGTAAGAAGCCCCTGTTATAGTGAATCATGGCCGTTTTCAGAGGACTGTGCGGTGAATCATACCTGGCTGTTGTCAGGTAACTGTGGGGCAGAGCTTAGAGAAAATGCTGAAACCAACTATGTATATGGTTTACCAGTGGAGGGCAGAAGAAAGTGTTGCCCCAGGCTTCCTGGGATTGAAGTTACTGATAGTTGTGAGTTTTCATTTGGGTTCGGGGAACTGAACTTGGTTTTCTAAAAGAGCAGCAAGTGCCCTTAACCGCTGAGCCATTTCTACTGCCCTGAGTTTTGACCTAAGGATGTCTGAGAAATTTCTGATTTGTTTCATTCGGATTGGGATGTTAGGTGTCTCGGTTTGGTTTTTATTTGCTATAAAGAGACAACATGACCATGGCAGCTATTATGAAGTAAAACATTTAATTTGGGGCTAGTTTACAGTTTAGTCCATTATCATCATGGGGTAAAGCATGGAGGTATACAGGAAGACATGCTATAGTAGGAGATGAGAGTTCTACATCTTGAGCTGCAAGCAGCAGGAGAAGGTGCCACTGGGCATAGCTCAAGCATAAAAGACTTCAAAGGCTGCTCCCACAGTGGTACACTTCCTCCAACAAGGCCACACCTATTCCAACAAGGCCACATGTTATAGCAGTGTCACTCCCTATGAGCCAAGCATTCAAACCCATGAGCCTGTGTGGGCCATACCTATTCAAACCACCACATTATGAAACCCTGGATGCTGCCTCCTTCCCATTTTGTCCCAATCCTTTGAGTGTACAGGCAGCGATTATTAGTATCAGCAAAAAGCATTCTTAGCCACTCTCTTTCCTTTGCCCTCCTCTCTGCAATTGTATTGAATGGCAATAGTATAAAATTCTGGCAATATACCTGGAATATGAACTTCTGATCTATAGAAATACAAATGATTACTTTTAATATAAATATCCTGGCTAAGCCCTTTTGTACCAGTGGTTTTCTAAATATGTCATCTATAGATTTAAGAAGGACTGAAAACTCTGTAAATGACCAAACTCAACTATATTCTGAGCTAACTTAAATATTATCAGCAGATGGAATGTTGTCATGAATGTAGTAAAATGATGATATTTTAAATGGAGTGTAAGTTAATTATATTAGATGAATACATGCATGTCACAATCACAAATATATGATACTGATTAAGAGACTTGTACTGGTCATTCTTGTAGTGACCCCTCTCTGCCATTCCCTCTACAACCTTGAAATAATCTAGCTATGTGAATTTAAATAAAATAAATACCCATTCTAATGAAAGCATAATGTAAATGGATTGCTTTCTTTCCTTTCAAGCCTAAAGAAAGTACTGTAGTAGTTACTTTATTTTCTATAAAACTAAACATGTGAATGGTCTGGATTATTTTGTCTTTTCAATTCATGATGTCATTAAAATATAGTTTTAAAAGTTCTTAAGACAAATGAAATGATTTTTATGCCCCCCTACCTACTAGCCCTTACTGAAGATTACTTAAGAAGATGTGGCACAATATCAACATTCATGATTGTTTTTTCCTCTGTATTATATATTTTTTCATACACATTAGTTGAAAGGTAACTGGGAGGGGTTGCTCTCAGTAAAATGAAGTGTGTGTAGACAGCTTTTGTCTTGGAAATCTTAAGTCAGAGAGCGTACACTTGCAAGTATTACCTACTTTTTGAAATTATTAACTGCTTCCCCTTAATTCACTGGAACAAAAAAAAAATAGTATGATAAAAAAGGTTTTTTTCCCCATTGTTGACATAAATGAAAACATCGTGGTTTTTGCATTGTTGAATAAATGTTAAGATATTTTGCATTCATAAAGCTGAATACCAATAATAGCTTAAATACTTACTGAGTATTGGGCACTGGGTGTAATGGGATGTGATTCCATAGGGTGAGAATACTGATATTCACATACCTAAGGACACTTTCTTGCCCTAGATTAAATCTCCTAGCAAAACAGTTAACCCTTTAAAAATGCCACTGTCTTCTTACTCTTGGATTTCTTTTTTTAATGGGCCATCCTTGAAGATTTTGAGCCTAGATAAAAATGATTCACCCTGTTTCGCCATCTTTCCCTGTGGTCCTCATGAATTCTTCTAGTTTATTGTATGCCTTCAAGGTGAATTCTTTTGCTTTACTGCAAGTGATAAAACACAGTCACAGTTTCCCCCGACTTAACAGCTGTTTTTAAAGGCTACAGGTACAGGTTTCAGCTATTCTGTTGGCATCTTTAGCTCATCCTCTGTAATTCTTGAACTAGATAGACAGTGCAACTAGTGATGCTGCAAAGCTCCTGACTAACATATTCTCCTTTGGAGCTTTAAATATGCCATAGGGAGTTATTAAAAGTAGTGTGCTTTTTGATATCTGGGAAATTGGGTCTCTTTAGCCCTAATTGTCATTAATCATTCTGTTTCATATAATGAATATAGGATTAAAGTGGTTTTCTTATACATTATCTTCTAAACATTAGGAATGTTGTACAGTTAGTTCCTCTTAAGAAAAATGGGATGATACTATAGAAAAGAGTACAATTTGAGGTAAATCTATAAGTATACATTTCACTCAGAATAGGGGGCTGAGAGAAAAAAATGCATGCCAGGAGGACCTGTGGAGGAGTAAAAGCAAGAAAGAACAAAGAAAGCTGGGTATGATGGAGCATATTAGGCTGGCATTTCTGGGCTGCTACAGCAGAAAGCTAAAAAAGCCCCGTCAGCCATGGTGTAGTGGATCCTTGATGCTGTACTTGCCTGCTTCATTCATTCTGCTGTTGATCCAGCCACTCTCTCAACAAATGTTTACTCATAACACAAAGAATGAAATGCAAATATTTTTGCTGTCGTGCACTGTCTTCTACTACGCGGTGTTTTGCCTGCCGTTTGCATATGTCTCTCAAGACTATTGCCTTCTTTGTCAGTATTTAGGCTCAGTTGCAATGCGATTTTCATGTTTCTTCTGCTCTGGAATCCTGGTTCTATGCTACTGAAGCTTCTGCACCACATTTTAGTGGCTCTTTCCCTCACTCAGGTGCTTCTTGACATCCGAAGAATTGTGTCTCATTCACTTTTATATCAGTAATCACTATAGCACTTAACCCAGCTAATTCCAAAAATAAATGAATTTTGAGTAGTCCCTGAATGCTAAATTCTTATCACATGTAGCTTTATTTAAAGGTGATCTAGAAATAATATGATTAGAGAGTAGAAATGGAAGATGGAGGGAGAACAGTTACATGTCTCTCTTTTGAAGTAGCATATTTGTTTAGCTAAACAATTAGGAGGTAGATTTCTGGAAAATTGGTGTAAGGGAAAAATATCCAGGATTTAAATTACTGGCTAGGATTTATTACTGTCTGACAGGGAGAGGGAAGTGTGAATGCTAATAAAGATTTAAAACCATACTGCAAATAATAAGACAGTGATGCTTGCAAAAATAGGGTTACTTTAAAGTAAACATGTTTTGCCTGAGTCAGAGCTCTTGGTGCTAGCCTTTGTCTCACACTGTCTCTGCTGTAGGAGGAGCTTGTTGCTCCTGTTCAGTTTGCTGGAACTAAGCTTGGGATTCATTTGGCTTTCATTTTCATATCTGATCAGGAGTTTAGATATGAAATATAAATAGTTCAAACCACACTGACTGCAATTTTTTTATCAAGGCAAAGTGTGCAGGACATAGGCTTTTGAATATAAAAGGCTTGTTTCCGTTTCTGGGAGCTACAGCTGAAGTGTTATACCAGGCAGAGGCACTGGGGTGCGCTACTGTGTAGTAGCAGAGCCTAGCCGTGCATCACAGCTCTTAACTTTAAAACTCCAGAGAATTTGATGAGAGAGGGATCCACAAGAACATGACAAATGATGAGAGTTCAAACCTTAAGAGAAAAATGGGCTTATTGGTAAGAGACCTTTCTTTTCCTCTATTTACTAGTGCTACTTATTCATTAAAATAGCAAGCCTGTTGTTTTGAGATGTGGCTGTGAAGCGGTATATAAAAATCAATTTTATATGTATTGTAGCATTCAGGAGACATATTGGTAACCATGTAAAAATCATAGGGAACGTGTGTAAAGCTTGGTTTCTTCTTAAAAAGCCTCTAAGGAATTTTTATTCTAGTTCAGGCTGTGGAATGGATTTATTTATATAGCATAAATGTAATGCACGTTGAGAAATATGTATTTTATAAAGTTAAAATAAAGAATAGTGACTTGTGTAGAAATAAATAATTTCACTTAGTTACCAGAAGGTGGCACACCAGATTGTTCTTACATACACAAAGAAAAGGAACAATATTAATAAGAATATAAAATATCCTGTATTTAAAAATATTTCAGTATATTTGTAATCACAGAAGTAATACAATTGCCATTTGCTTGGCAAGGTTTAATAAGAAAATAATGACAAATGTGAATTTAACATATTGTACTTATTTATTATTCAACCACAATATTTATGTGTATAGAATTTTAAAAGTAAGCTTTGAAATAGTATTAGCATTTAAGAGATGTTTTCTTGAATATATAATTTTCACACAGAAATCAAATTCTCTATAACTATCATATTTTGTAGGGTGCCTTTGGACTTAAAAGGCATTTGGAGAATATCTTTGTCAAGGTCTTTCTAAAGATTCTCTTAGACTTTGATGTAGTTCTGACTTTAATAATGCACTAGCGCTTGTGAAATGACCCATAAAAAGATGTAAGCTGGTTTATTTTGACAAAAATATTAGGTGAGGCTAATGTTTGTTTTGCATAAGGTGATAGCAACATCAATGCAATAAATGCAAATAAATTATGCATTGTGTTGGAGCTCCTCAAACATCTGCCAGCAAATTGTAATTTGGGGGGGGTTAGAGTTGACTGTCAGCAGCATATACTGCAGGGTGTCTGTAGTAGTCTCTATTTTTAAAACTGTGTTCCCAAGGCAGTTCAAGAGTATGCCTGTCCAGTGTTGGGAGATTTTATATATTTATCTCCAAAAGGAGCTAGTTACCTGAGAAAACTTCACAAAAATAATTCCACAAATTTTCTGTAAAGGAGATTGTACATCCATTTCCCTTTTTAAAATTAATTATAAGCACTATGAAAATAATAACAAAAAAAAGAAATGATAGTAAATGAAGCTAGATGAACATTAGCCATATGTTCTCTGAAACCTCCGAATGTCTGTCATTTGCTTTCAGGTCTTTATGGCAAAGCAGTATATCAGAAAAGAACAGACCTTTAGGCTTCAAAAGCTTTAAAAACTGACAAAGCATCCCAAAGACTAAGGGGGTATCACCTGAAAAAAATGTTTCTTTCTAGGATAATTTGATTAGCTTGGTCTTGTAGATCAGCTACAAATCAATGGTTTACTTAATGCCAGTCTGCACTTTATGGTTTCTGAAACATTAAGAAAGCTTCTAAAAACAAATGCAATCTTAGAATTTTCTGTTACATTTTGTAAAACTACTTTATATAGTATTATATTGTTCTGTGTGGCCTTAAATGTTCATAAATTTAAAAATAAGACATATTAAATTACATTAAATATTTTCAGGGTATGTATTGAAAAATTTGAACCAAATACAATAAAGCCACAATTAACCAGATTTTTTTTTTTTTTTTTTTTGCACTCCACTTTCAGGAGACGGAGGCAATTGTCTTTAAAACAAGCCGATTTCAAGGATATATTCAAAAAGGCAGCTGCAGGGTATGTCCAAGGGTCTACATTTTCCTGTACCTGTTTTTCTGTGATGAGAGTTTATTTTCATAAAAGACCCTGAGGTATTTGAAGACATTCAGTTATCAAATAAACTTCCATTAATGCCTAGGTCTGTGTTGATTGAGAAATGTGCCAATAATATTTGCATCGTTGTTTTGGCTTTGTACTTCTCATTGCATATTCGCAAGCCTAAGTTCATTTGGCTTTCATATCATTGCTGTGAGATAAACAAGGACAGTAGCATTTTTCTCTGATTTACAGAAGAGAAAAATAGCACTTGGGGTCATTCAGCTAATTAGTGTCAGAGTTACAACCAGACCGCAGGTCTCTTGTTCTGTCCTCTTTTGCTAATGAATGAAGTTGAAAGCAAGTTTTTAATTTTAATACAGGTTTCTGTATTGCATAATCAGTCTAATTTGTACTATATTTCTTTCCTTATTCCTGCACATCCCACTTTTTTCCCCACTGTGCATCTGTCTGCCTGATTCTGTCAGATGGACACCTTCCTTTCAGACTCTCCCAGACTGGAAAGGATCTTAAGTTTGGGAGGGCAAGATAAGAGCTGTGGATACTGGTTTGACAGTTGGTGGTGAGCAGCCAATGCTGATGTGCTCAGGAAGGCCAGTAACTGAGAGAGACAAGTGACTGTTTATTACAGTAGCTTGGGTATTTTGGGCAGTGGTTCATTACCTAATTTTAAGGCAGTCTTTCCCCAAGCCTCGTAGACCTGGTGTGATAATGAGTCTGAGTAATTGTTTAAAATGCATAGTATGCATCCCACCCCCAGACTTTGACATTTTATTCACCCCAGGTGATTCTTCACACACTAATGTTTGAGAGCATTTTGCCTTAAAGGTATGAAAGTTCTCTGTGCCTCACTATTGACTCTTGAAGAGCCAAGGAAAGAACATCTTTCTCTCAGCAGAATCTATGCTTTATGTCAAAGCATATCAACTAAGACAGTTGGGACAAGGGGCAGACAAGGGTGAGGCATGAAAGCCACCATTTGTGCACATTTCTATATCTGGATTTGAAGCATATTACAATGGCGTTTTATGAATTTTGAAGACCGTGAGGTATTTTAGAAAGGCTTGGGTCTGTTTTAAACTTGAAGAAAGTAAAAGGTAAAGAAAAAGATGTCACTAAAAGATGAAAAGTGTGTTTTTGGTATTTCAGTAGCTAAGTTCTGCCAGATTTCTTTTATTTGAAAATATTTTAAAGGAATGTCTAAAACATTAGGCTGTCAAACGTGAAAGCTTTACAACATCATTATATTTCTTTCCGTTTGGATGTGTCGCCTGAGACATGTGGCCAGGTCACAGGTGCCTTTCTGTAGATTTGTAACACCTAGCAAACTTGTCAGTGTTTACTTACCCAACTCATTCATCATGCAGAGTCTCTCAAGGGAGTTTTGACCAAATAGAGTAAATTTGTTGGTTTTGATATTTGTAATATACGAGAAGTTTATTTGTCACTATCGAGAGTGACTAATATGTTAAAGAGGCCTTGGTAGAAAGATGCATTTATTTTACAGGAATGCGTACTCTTTATTTAATAAATAAATTTGCTAATTTTTTTTTTTTTGCTAATCATCTACATGAACAGTTTAAGCTCAGACTGGCTACTTCTACAGGTGTTGTTATTTATAAGTTTTGTTATACTTTATAAATCTGGATCATGAAATTTTGAATTTCTGAAAATCTCCAAGCATAAATATTTTTGCTTTAATATCTTGCAAATTTATAAGAACAAAGTATTCAGACCCTTTAATAGAAGACTGATAAAATGTATATTTCTGACTTAGATCAATCTCAAGAAGGAATGCTGTTTTTCTTTACACACACACACACACACACACACACACACACACACACACACATCAACAGAGAAATGTACTTCACTGAAGTTTTACAGAGCTTCTGAATGTTGTAAGAAATAACTGATTAAGGCGGGTATTTGATTCTGAAGACATGAAGTAGTAGTTCTGAATGTATTAGCAGCTGTAGACAGATTTACAAATGCAAGTAGAAAATTCAAATTTAGGTTACCTTTAGTGTAAATATATGGTCAACCTAGAGGGTACATTCTATTTTTATTCAAAATTACATTTAATAAATAATAGAACATGAAATAAAGGGCAAGAAATGACTTATGCAATATTTAAAACTACTTCTATAGTTCAGACAAAACACCATACATATGTCAAATTTAAGTACATTTTTGGTATCTTTACTTATTTTGGAGCTCTCAAAATCACCAAAGAGAAGAACACTAAATTTAAAAATGAGAAGTCTCTAGAAACAGTCATGAAAAATACAGGTATTGAATAAGTTACTAACTCTTTAGGGTGTTTCCATAGAAGACAATAATGGGAACCAACCCTTTAATATAACTGTTGGACTACATGGTATAGCAGTGGGTCAATAAGTTCAAGTTTGAGATGGAGTTATTAAAGATTTTTCTTTATACAATTGGATCTTTTATTTTTTATTAGATATCTGGTCTTGTTACACTGCATCCTAGTTAGCCTCAATCCGCCTGACTCAAGGTGTAGGACTAGAGGCATATGCCACTCATACCCAAATCAACTTTTTTTAAACAATTTTTATTAGATATTTTCTTCATTTACAGTTCAAATGCTATCTCAAAAGTCCCTTATACCCTCCCCCAACCCTGTTCCCCAACCCACCCACTCCTACTTCCTGGTCCTGGTATTTCCCTGTACTGGGGCATATAATCTTTGCAAGACCAAGGGCCTTTCCTCCCATTGATGGCCAACTAGGCCATCTTCTGCTACATATGCAGCTAGAGACACAAGCTCTGGGGGCTACTGTTTAGTTCATATCATTGTTCTTCCTATAGGGTTACAGACCCCTTCATCTCCTTGGATACTTTCCTCTAGCTCCTCCTTGGGGGCCATGTGTTCCATCTAATAGATGACTGTGAGCATCCACTTCTGTATTTGCCAGTCACTGGCATAGCATCACTAGAGTCAGCTATATCAGGGTCCTGTCTGCAAAATCTTGCTGGCATATGCAATTGTGTCTGTGTTCAGTGGTTGATTATGGTATGGATCCCCGGTGGGGCAGTCTCTGGATGGTCCTTCCTTCTGTCTCATCTCCAAACTTTGTCTCTGTAACTCCTTCCATGGGTATTTTGTTCCCCATTCTAAGGAGGGACGAAGTATTCACACTTTGGTATTCCTTCTTCTTGAGTTTCATGTGTTTTGCAAATTGTATCTTGGGTATTCTAAGTTTCTGGGCTAATATCCACTTATCAGTGCGTGCATATCATGTGAATTCTTTTGTGTTTGGGTTACCTCACTCAGGATGATATCCTCCAGATCCATCCATTTGCCTAAGAATTTGGCGCACTCATTTAATCCCAGCACATTGGGAGGCAGAGGCAGGTAGATTTCTGAGTTCGAGGCCAGCCTAGTCTACAGAGTGAGTTCCAGCAGGACAGCCAGGGCTACACAGAGAAACCCTGTCTCAGAAAACAAAAAACAAAAAAAACAAACAAAAAACAAAAAACAAACCAAAACAAAATAAAAGAGAAAGGCCAAATCAACTTTTAATGTTTTGATATTAGTAGGGTTTTTATTTCATTTGGAGTGTTTCTGTTTATTTGTTTGTTTATTTGGTTTTTAGTTTGTTCATTTGTTCTGCTTTGTTGTTTTTTTTTTCAAGATGGGGTTTCTCTGTGTAGCTACCCTGGAACTTAATCTGTAGATCAGACTGGTCTCAACTTTAGAGATCCACTTGCCTATGCCTCCCAAGTGCTAGGACTAAAGGCATTTGCTACCACCAAATAGTAGTGGTTTTATTGAATATAGTTGTAGGAAATTTAAAGTTTTAACAAAAAAGTCTAGCAAATAATAAAAGCAAATCACAACATTTCATATAGCAATTTCATTTAGTATTGTATAATTTTAATAAATCATTAAGATTAGTTTTCCATGAAAACTGCTTCTGGGAACCCCCTCCCAAATGTTGTAAATTTCTAAACAGGGAGAGGAAGAGATGAAGTAATTGGGTAAGCTTCCAATCTCAGCTTTAGCCAAAATAATAATATTCTCATGGGAATATAATAGATCTTTGCATTTAAGTATTTATTTTTAAAAATGCTAGAATTTTATCAAATAAACTTGAAATGTTGAAGCAAATCTACTATTTGAAAGGCCTTTTATATCCCCAGGTTTTATTAATGATGAAATGTTTCTAAAATAGTATAGAAAGTGTTGATTTTCTTTAATTGGCACACTTTTTGTGTGGTATGCACTGTGCTTATTATTTTCAACTATCATAAATAAACACAACTATAAATTATGTAAGTATATATTTTATTTATCATGTACTTCTTTCACCCAGATGGTATCTGGGCTGCTCAGTTTCTCATCAATGTGGCAAATATCTCAGTGAAATAATTTAGTTTCAGAGGTTTCAGCTCAAGGTCAGCTAAATCCTTTACATCTAAGGCGAGGTGTTGAGAGCACATTCTAGAGGTTGCTTATATTATAGTGTCTAAGAGGGGTAGACAGGCTGAGGACCAGGGCATATCTTCCAAAGCACACCTCAGTGACCTCCTTCCTTACCTCTTACCTTTCACCTCCTCCCAAAATATTGTCATCATCTGTAACTCAGCCCTTAAACTTGTGGCAATATTTCCACATTTCTATATATATATCTGTTGATATATGTATATATCAATAGAGATAGATATATTGATAGATAGATAGATAGATAGATAGATGATAGAAATTTTGATATTAGGGATTTTATAGCCTAAATTTATCAAACTAAGTAATATTCCTTTTACCTAAACTCTATTTGTGGTCCTAGCAAATTTAGCAATACTATTTCAAAGACCTACTTCAGTAGGATATTCTGACTGAGTCAATCATGAGCTTGCATATTTTCCATTCAGTTGACACAACTTAATATGCACTGAGTGCCTCCCAATATGACAGAAATGATGTTGAAGTAGGAAGTTATACAAATTAAAGGATTCTTGAAGGATGGAGAGTAATTTGGGGTGAGCATCTGATGTAACATGTTTGTAGTACAAGGTTTACTAACATGATGACATCTTTCTTGGGCACCAAGTAAATTATCCCTCTAAGATGATGACAAACTGTCTCTTTATATTGCTGTTTGTAGTTAATTTGAAAATTACAGTATAAAACTCTTTATTTAAATAGCATATATTAAAATCATTAATTTCTGCTACTACATCCCTAGTAAATACAGGCACTCTAGTTACCTACTCCTAGTTAACGTACTTCTAAACAGATGGGATACTGAAGGGTAGAAAACAAGAAAATATATAAATAATATAGATATTAACAGAAGATAGACAGTAGGGATGGCAAGAATTCTTAAACTTACCATTCAACATTTATCTTTTTTTTTTAAGCTTTAACAGGACAATGGATATAGTCGGAATCTGAGAATCTGCAGGTCCTTTGTTTCCTCAACAGCTGGACTTTTGTTCATTGCTTAATATAGTCCCTGGGCATCTTCATCCACCCACTACTACTCCTGACTTAGCCCCATAGCCTTGATAGGTTCTACCAATAAATGAGTAAGACTGTGTAGGTGGCAATCAAGTAAGACTTCCAACTATAAATGTTTAACCAACTATAACTATTTGATGTAAAAATCAGGAAGTTCTTTCTGTTCCCATTCCAGTTATTACATCCCTTGCTATTCCTTAAACAATTTCATCCTTTGATTCCTTATATCACGTGCTCTGCTTTTTCAGTACACCAGCTCTTTACATTGCTGTTCAACCACTGCATAATTATATTGGGGCTATTCAAGAGTATTACTTTGTATTACTTATGCTATGATTGAATAAGGGATTTGAATTTCTGTACTTGCATATGAACATAAGATAGTGGTATTCTGTCATGAGTAGTCTTAGCTATAATTGCATATGTCTCTATAGATCTGTTGTGGAACTATATATATCTGTGTAGTTCTATTAGGAAATTTTCAACATAGAATTATCCAATACAGTAGTCTGTGGAAACTTTTGAGATTGATTGTAACAAAGCTATGTATATGAGTATCTATGAATAAAATTATTTTATATTTTCTATTTAAGTTCACAGAAACAAATTAAGGAGACAGACAAGATTATAATCTTACTGTATATGAAAGATACACATACATGTATATGTGAAGAATATTTCCCAAAAGAATTTTGATGTGCTGTTCACTTTTGTTGTTGTTGTTGCATATTTGGTGAGAAATACAAGTCCTGGTTGTCATGTATATAGTTTATTAATTGGTAGAACCTAACATAAATGTGTGTGCAGCTTGTATGATCTGTAACAATCTTGTCAGGACAATATTATTGTAGATTGGTCTGAAGAGATAGTGTCAAGATTGCTAATTACACGATAAATAGATTCCCAGAATACAACATGCTGTATTAGTCAGTCAGATAATTCACTTCTACAAGTTATTTGATGACTACTGAAAAAAGAGTCAAGAAAACATAGCTTTATTGTCTTGATTTTCCCTATGCTAACACTGCCTTAAGTTGTACTTACATTATTTTCCACCTGACCATTCTACACATTGTAGAATTAAATTTTCCGGTGTAGTTCTATAGTGTACCTTTTCATTTGGGTGATTCTGTCCCATTTCAGTGGACGTCCAATAGAAGGGTGAAATATCTCTTAGTTGTCCTTGTTTCTTTAGAATATGCTGAGATAATTAACAGGATGTGGTTCACTTCAGATAGAAGCATACATCTAATGAATAGTTTGAATGAAAAATTTTAGGAATGCTATAGAAGTAATTCTGAACTAAGAAAATGTAAACCATCTTTTAGCTAGTCAGCACTATGACAGAAGACAAATTAACTTCTCCGAGTTCAGAATTTTAATCTCTACAAATGAGAATACTTAAAAAGATGTTCTGTAGGGAATCTATCAGTTCTAATATCTTCTTTGCCTACTTTGGAAGCCATAGGGTTCTGTGGTGTAGGAGCTGTCCAAAAACGATCTTTCTTTCTATGGCCTTGACTAAGAACCATCGTTATCTTCTGGCTATTTTATCTCTGAGATATATATTGCATAGTTACTTAAGACATTAATGTTTATAAAATACTTAGAATATCCTTCTGTCTTCTGTGGTGCTATATGATAGCCTCCAAGTGTAAATGAAATCAGTGCTCCCTGTACTATGATTAGGGGACAGTATCAAAGTAGTGTTTCACTGAGTAAAATTATATTTTAAATGTAGAATTAATCATTTTATATAGATGCAAATATTTTGGGTCCTGGGATATGATGGTAGATATGATTACATTCAATATTTGCTATTAGGGTCTCTGGTAAGAGAATGACATCTAGTTAATTTTGATACTGCTAGTTTTTAATTATGGCAATTTTACCTGGGTAATTTATTTCTAAACAATATATGAAGAATGCTATTGTTAAGCAAATTTAAATTGATGACAATTCATGGACCATATTTCTACTTAAAGTAATTATTTTTTATGCCCTTGGCATAATGATTATTTGAAGGTAACAAATAATTACAAAGCATATACCAGTTTATTAAGCCCCAAACCTAGACTTGAATATAAATAAATGATTAAAATTGAGTCTAATAGTATTTGCAATTTATGTATTTAGGGATGCTAAAAATGGAAGCAGTTTCTGTTTCTTCTCACTTTGAGCAATTATTAAAATCATTTTATTTAACACTAAATCTCTCAGAAATCTAGACTGAAAATTGACAAATGAAAATGACTTTGGTTAGTTTCTTTGGTTCTTTGGTTGGTTGGTTGGTTGTTGATTGCTTCAGTCAGTTACTAACAGAAGAATGATACCTAAAGGGTATTTGTAAGAAAAATGATCACCAACTATATACTTTAGAAAGTTGTAAAACTCTCACCCTGTTTTCTGTTCAGCGATTTTGAGGTGTCTCTCTGGATAGATAGCTACTAGAAACACTGGTTACTGTGGTTTGGTACAAGTCTGGGTTCTGACAAGGTGAAGTCACATTTGCAATTGTTGCTTTGTAGAAATGCCATAAGTATACAAGCCTAGGCCTCTTCTTCCTAAAATACACTTTTCTTGCTGCAAACAGCTAACATACTGTTATTTTATATTTAATGTTTTCAAATGTCTGCATGCGCTCTAGACATTGAAATTTTATTGGAAACTCATTTTGGATGAGGGACTGCAAGATGGATGTATACATACATGTGTGTCTCTGTACATGCTTGTGTGTATATGTTTATGCATATATTTTTCCTTTGGGTTTCAAACAGCTCACTGTTTCTGAGGCCTTTTCTAGACAACATAAAATCCCCCAATATGAAATAGTACCTATGGTATATTTGTATTTGTGGTTTATTGTTAATCAAGTGTGTTTTCACTGCTAAGATATTGATGAATATTCTTTTCTTTGGTCCACTTAAAGATTTCGCTGATATAGTTTTGGGTTGAGTATTAAAAGGAGTTGGAAATTTTTTGACCTTTTATTTTCTCGAGAAGTAGTTAATGTATGATAGAATAAAAATTATGTGTGAGGTAATGATGGCTAATGCTAGTTTAATATTTATAAGGTTTATGGATTACTGATAAGTGCTTCAAAATAAACATTGTCTTTCCAGACATGAATGTGCATGTAAATACCACTCCTACATCTGTATTTATATCTCATAAGAAGTGGCTTTTTGCTTCAATAATGAACTAAATTTGAAAAAGAAGTTGTGATAACCCCAGTTGATTTCATGCTGTTTCTGGTGTATTAAGTGATGTGGTTTGGGGATTTTTTTGAAAGTTATTTCTTATTAAAGAAACATTCATCTGTAAGATTTTTTTTTAAATACAAAAAAAATCTTTTTTAAGCGACTGAATCTCAGTCTTTATAAAGCAAGACAATTTGAAAAAAAGACTGTTTGGCTGGAGGTACAAGGTTATTGTCTAGATATGAATATAAGAATAAGTATGAGCTCTTTGTTGTAGCAGTTATTGTCTTTAAAAGGTAGTGACTTTTCTGTTATTGGTGGTCTGCCTTTATTAAGTTGTCATTGATAGAGACAAGATAATTTTGTTTTTACTAGAATAGAGAGGTGTTAGGAAGTTAGGTTTTTATTTTTTTAGCAGCAACTTGCTCATTTAAGAAGTAGTCTTTTTTAGCTTGTAAAGAAAGAGTTGTGAATACTATTAATTTAATTTAACCTAATTTTACTTTCAAAGTTGCATAGAAAATTTGTGAATTTGTTTTGCTGCTTTAAACAAAAGTGTAAAACACCCAATCACGTTGGGATGATTTACAACACTATTTTCAGGCAGTATTTTAAAACAATGTAGATGAACCCTTTATTTGACATTGCTTTCATGGAATACCTCAAGCTGCTTTAACAGCAGCTTCAATTTTTGGAACCTCTTTGACAATCGCTAATCCCAAGAGGTTACTGGACCGCTGCTGAGCTGTGGAGTGGTCCCTGCTGGACACCTGCTTGGCTAGCAGTGTCGGTCTTTCCTCTAGACAATTTGTGAGCTGTTTGGGGGGCGGGGGAGGAGTAAGGGGGTGAACGGGAGGAGAAAAGGGGAAGAAGGGGAGGGCAGTATTGAATTAGATTGTTGATAGCGTCCCTCCGAGGACTGCTATTAAGAGCACGCTATTCTGTACTTCTCTGCTGCAGAAGACAGAGAGATATTCGTGTTGCCACAGCATGTTGTAAATGTAGGAGGTTTTGCTCATCCCGGATTGGAAATAAAAATAGGGAAAGGAGTGCAACTTGAATCAGAAGCTACTAGAGGAGCGCACAGAGTTCTGCAGCAGTTTATATTTGCTCTGACATTTTGCTTTCTTCTAACTGGAAAACAGAGGACCTGGCATTTTTTAAATGGGCTTTTCTCATAATGGCATTCTTGTATTGTGTGGCCAGAGCTTTCACAGGAGGAAAGCAGGCTGCTGAATTTAGTCACTGATCTCTATTAGCTGTGGCCTAAGGCTATGCTGAGGTTTATATCCCATTTGTACTGTTGCAGCTCAAAAGAAGAATGTTCAGAGGATGACAAATGTATTCTGAGTAGGTATGTTGTTTCATTTTTATATGAAACCCATCTATTTTTTTCTGCTACTATTGGTCAGAAATCAGGTTAATAGGTGTAGAACATAGTACAGTGCTGCAGTATCCCTGTTAAGGTAAAACAATGGTATTGCAAGCTTTAAAACAGAAAAGCACCCTAGCTGCTTTTATTAAGTAAAGCTGCATTGTGTACTATGGATAGTACAGTGTACACACACACACACACACACACACACACACACACACACACTGCAGTCAACACTTTCCTAACGAGGTGGCACTATTGTTGAGTTGGAAGGATAGAATCATCTTATTGCTTTAGGGGACAGGACGATTTAAAGGAGGTACCTTGCATTCCTATTGTACAGATTGGAAGCGTCGGTTTTTAGGGCACTGGCAGAATCTTTTGCTTGTTCTCCGAGGCTGCTGTGTCAGTACACTGTGGAATGGAAGTGTTAGTTGGTAGTCTGTTATGGAAACGCTGTTTACTGTTATTGTAGTACCGTGGTGACAACATGCCATTGAAATGGAAAACAAGCTCTCCTGCTATCTGGAAATTCCCAGTTCCTGTGCTTAAAACATCCAGGTCAACTCCACTTTCTCCAGCATACATGTAAGTGAGAGAAAATAGGATATTAAAGAGGGGTTTCATTCATGAATCTGCCGTGTGGCAAACTGGGAGGGGGATCTCAAATAGCAACATCCCCCGACTGACAAGATTGAGAAACAAACAAACAGCCAGCCAACAAACAAAACCCCTCAAGCTTGCTTACATTTAGAGATACTGGCATGCCCAAGTTAACATTGGTGTTGTTTTCTTAGAGTTTATTTCAACTTAAAGTGTTGAATGCAAAGATAATCATTACTTTGAAGGTATAGCCAAAGGATTTTATAAGGAAACTTTAACATTTGACATGAGCTTCCTGGAATTTTTATGTATCTGAAACAGTGATTTCTTTTGTGTATTAGCTTAAAATCTGCTGATTCTTGATGTTTATGATTCATTAAATATGGGGATGTTTTGTATATTATTTTGCATGAATTTGAAACATTCATAGTTCATCATACTAGTCAAGACCTTTACACTCTAGTTCTGTATAAATGTTAATGAATGAATGATATGTCTTTCTTACTGTTCATTCAAGTTGTGAAGTGCAAGTTCAAATTTAGGTGTCATGTTACTTCTCTGGGCTGTTACTTATATATTCAGAGATTGAAACGAGTATTCTACAAACAGCTGTTTAGAAATGTGTTTTTAAGTAAAAAGCTATAGAAATACATTGGGCAACCTGTTTGGAATTTTTAAAAAAATATTTTAAATATATAAAATATAACATTAAGAACAAAATCTTGGAGCTATGTTGAAATGTTCTTTTGAAGTATTGTTCTAAATCTTCCTCTGGAGGAAGAATGAGTGCAGGAAAGCTGGACCTTTTAAGAAAACGACATTAAGACAAGGAAATCTTTTGAGGATTAAAGGTGCTTGAACTCTGAATGTTCCCTTGAAATTATTTTTAGTAGACAGTCATAATGTGGAAATTGTTTTTGCTTTAAGTGAAATATGCATTTAGAAGTCCATTTTGTTTTGTCATTTTAAAACTTAGTTGTATGTGATATACAATAGTCAGGTCTTTTCAAAGATACTCAGTTGTTTTTGCTATAATTGAAGTGATTCCCTGGAAAGCATTGAATAATGAGCATATTTCAGAGTCATTTTGAGACCATTTTTCATGATGCTCCTTGTTTGTGTTCTGGGTTATTTTATCTAAATGGCTAGTAGACTCTCTCTTTTTTTTTTCTAAAGTGAAATAATTTAGTTGATGTTTTTGAAAATACAACAGCTATGTTTGGGTTGCAGATGCTGTATTTAGGAAAAGCACAAATTAATGGGAGGTGCCAATTAGTGGAACTCCTTCCAATTATTTGAGAAAAACAGGATAGCTTCCCGACTTTATGAAGCTTGGCTAGTGAGGAATGGTAAAATATATACAAAAAGCAACTTGACTATAAACAAAACACAACCCTGTAAACATCATTGGGTTACCATGAATAATAGTAATTAATGTTTATGGTATTTTTACTATGGTTCCCTGTTCAAATGATCCAACTTATACTCCCTTTTGAGGTTTCTTTGCCCTTTTTAGAGATGTTTAAATATATGCCCATATTTTATTAATTCTTACTTGCCACAAGCTCAGATACAAGGTAATACATTTTTAATAAATGACTTTTCTTCCCTTGAATTCTTCTGTTTAGAAGGTAAAAGCTAGAAAATACTGTATTCTTACAATGGTGAATACTATTTACTGGTAATACACATAGTTAGGATGGAAAGATGTTTGAAGAGCTAAAGGTTAGGCTAGACAATTTTGACTGGTACCAGGCAATATTATTAAACTGGTCCCAGTGTGTTTTCTTTATAAACATATTACTACCAAACATTAAGTGAATATACATGGAGATTAAAAAGAATATTTGATATGGAAAAAGCTCACTTGGGTAGTATGTAAATTGATTACCTTTTACCTTTTAGATCACAATGCATTGAGTCATTTGACCAACAATAAAAAAGCATGTTGTCATCAGGACTTTACACTCTACTTACTCTATTTAAGCTTAACATAAAATTCAAGCCCCAGATGATTAAAACTAAGTTAAGTTAGATCACCAGGTTAGGTACCAATATTTGGTCTTAGAGTTGTTTTGCAGATAAATCTTGAGTTTTGTTGCTGTTGCTCTTTAAACTCTTTACATTGCAATGGAATAATTAAATTCTGACTCCTTGGTATACTGTGATCTGTTGGACATTGATCTATAATCATGTCTTAGAATTTCAAGTCATATTTTGAATAATATAGAATCACTCACAGGTTAGGTACAATCTTCTTGTATGTGTGCCTGTGCAGCACAAAGAATGCTTTACAATGTTTTATGATTATGTACTGCAATTTGTCAAATGCACATTACATGATTATGATTGGAAGCAAGTATTTTCTCAAAGACTGAACTGCCAAAACAAGGTTTGCTTAGTTCTAGTACAACTGTACTATAGGAATTCAGCATGTACAACAAAATATAAAGGGTCTTACATTATCTTTCTAAGCCCAGTGTCAGTGTTGTTTGGCTTGAGCTTTGCTTTGATGCTCTAGACAGGTCAGGGATGCTATGCTAACATCTGCTACAGTACAGAACATTGAATTCATTTTCAACATCAAACAAATATATTGTGTTTGTTCCTTTGGGATTTATAGTTCGAGTTTGTTTTCTCTTTTTAGATAGTTGAAATGTCTCAATATTTTCAAGGGTTGTGACAATAGTGACTATGGCACCTTTAAGAAAAATTGTTTTATGTAGCATACATTTCAATTATGATGTAATGCATTAGGGGAGATAGAAGAATTAGGGTAATTTTTGGCCCTGCTTAATGAGTAGACATAGTCTTCGTCCAGTTTCATGTTTGAACACGTGCAGAGTGGTATACCATCCATCTGGATTTCAGAAGGGATTCTCTTAATAGAAACAGAGTCCTTGGTGACATGTTTGCGCTACCGTCTGTTCAACACTAGGTTGAAGTTCAGCCTTAGCCTCAGGGAGGTTTTCCTGGTCAGTGAAAACTGCATTAGTAGAGACTCTGCTCTTGACAGGTGGAACCCATATAAATTCCCCTGTCATTTGGCTTAAATTAATAAAGCTGAAAGGGCAACTGCATTGAAGTGCTTTGCCAGTGTTTTGGTATTCATTGTTTTAAAACAGCAAATGGCTCCTTCAGACCAATGTTATAGGATTAATGCATTGTTAGATTCTGAACACACACTGAAACAGTATTAGTACTAGCGACCTTTTCTTCTTTTCTTCACAAACAGAAAGTTTTATCAGTAATAGAAGTGTGGAAAGAAGGTGGAAAATAATTAGGTTAAGAATTATATGGTGCATCATAACAGTGAATTTTAGCAAGATGGGCTAAGAGATGACTGATATTAGTGAACTAATTTGAACTAGAATGAGTCTCATCCTTCTTTAGCCCCTACGATTGTAATTAGTTAGCTTTCTGTTTAAAGTTTGTTGTATATGTAAACCATATTTTATAGTTAATGCTAAAAGTGTCATATTTCATAGCAATTTTTTAATCAATAAAATTCAGTCCTTAGATTTCCACAGAAAAACATTTTGCATGCTATGTTAATTTTCCCCATTTCTGGATGATTCAAAATACAGATATAAAACAAAATGCATATTTTTATCCTTTTTGATATTTTCTTTCCCTTCATTTCCCTAAGAGTATCCTCTACTAATTCACTGTACAAATCAAAACTTGTAGTTTGAAAAAATCTTTCTTAACTACTGCAATATTTCAGTAGTCTCAAATTTAGAAAGACTAATCACTTACTTTTAGCACATAAACTTTTAATTCTGTGTCTGTTTGATTTGTCTTTGCTATATAACAAAATTATGTTAATAAATCATATAGCTAATGCATTAGACTAATTTGTGTTGCTCTGTAACTTTTGTAGCATGGTGGTTATGAATTTGCATTGTTACCTTATCATTTATTAATAGGAAATCACAGTGACCTTTGAGGTGATTCTGAGAGCTCATATACTTCCTTTAATTAGTGCAGGGACCCCTTCTGTGATACTTTTCAAGAATTCCAATCCATGTCCTCCTTTAACACTGTCAGGAAAAGAGAATTGACTACCTCCCCAGAATAGCACCCTTCTTCATTCATGGACAGGTTTTTGTACTGTGAAAAATCAGTTCCTCCTCTTTTATTTCCAAATAGAGTCTCATGGAGCTAGTATATTTAAAAGTATTTCTTGAATAGAGCCAAGCTTGGAAACTGTCCTGTGTGTCATGGTTCCCAGACATTTCATGCTTAAATTGTTTTCACTCAGTACTTCTATGCAATGTATGTGGTCCCATTAGGGGTCCCATTAGAGGTTGATGACTAGACTGTACCTTCTCTTCATCAACATTTATTCTTTTAGCTATTTAAGATATTTTAGTCGGGCATGTTCAAGTTAAGTTAAATTTTTCTTGTCAATCCCATTGTGTATTTTTTAAAAACATTTAATAATTCTACACACAAACCATGAATAAAACAACAGCTAGTGTTTCTTTTTCTTTCAGATATTTCAAAGAATTTTACTTGCCAATCATTTTTCTTGCTTCATTCTTTTTATCCTTAATGAGATAATGCTACCCAGAATCCCTCCCTGCAAACCAGCTGCCCATAGTGGGCAAGTAGTAGAATTGCAAATCTTGATATTGTTGTGAGAAATCCACAGTTACTAGGGATTCCTCCCATTCAACTTGACAGAATGTGCAGGCAAGATGCGTGTAGAACCAAATTTGAGAGGGAAGAAAGAGTGAGAGAGCAATGTCTGTGTAAAGTTATTGCAGTCAAAGAGTTAAGCGATAAGCACTGCAGATGATATTTTAAGGTGAAATAGCACTCGCAGTGCATTATTGTGTATTTCTTCAAGTCTATACCAAAGAGGACAAATACATGCTATTCTAGGTATTCAAAGTGCATGCCACTTTTTCAGTCATCTTGTGAGTTGAAAATATCACAGGAAAAAAAAAAAAAACAATGAATTCACTACACCTAACTTACTCCTTATCCCTGACTACCATCACAGTATACTGTAAGGTGTTTGTTTGTGCTTATCATCATAATGTGTGACTGTGACCTATAGTGCTCAACTCTAGGAATATCACAAGACACAGTCTTGTAGATTATATAAGAAAAGGCTGAAATTCAGAACGTTTGCTTCTGAATGCATATTTTACCGTAAATAAAAAAGTAAGTATGTGTGTGACCTATTGTAAATCAGGAGCCACCATATTCTAAATCAGTAACATTCAGCAGTTGCTCGATGTTGCATGCCAAGAGTTCTGGCTGAGTGTTAGGCAAATGCAGTCCTTACAGTCAGTCAGTAACTATCCTCCATCTTCCATTCTGTTTTTAGTCATGTTTTCCTTCTATGAAAAATCTAAAGCAAGATAAACATTAAACACTTTCAATTTTGATAACTGATTTAAGGACAATGAAAACATTACATAAGAAAAATGGATCTTAAGCCTAATGAGGCAGAAATTGGAGATAGGTACCAGATTATAAAATGTATACTGCATAGTATTCAAAATAATTCATACTTAAACCTGATGGTAATTCTCTAAGCAACAAAATGGAGGGCCATTCTCATGTTAGACAGGAAATAACTTATTGGTCAGATGCTTTTTATCACTTACCTAGCTTTCCAAGCAGCAATAGTTTCCTCTAAACTATTTAATGAAATTCTGGGTTAAAGTGACATAACATCATTTTCAATTACAGTAAAATATTTTTTACTGACATAACTAACTATGATAAAGGGATCTGATATTTTTACTCAGTTGTTCACATTTACAGCTTGCTGATGTGAGAACATGCACACCTTGTTTCAGAGCACATCTTAAAATGGGGTTCAGTGGAGAAGTGAAATCAAATCCTGCAATAAGAAAATAAAAAGAGCTTAAAACTTTACCATGCATAGCATACTCTAAATTTCATATGAGAACATATCCTATTTTTTTAATGTTCTCATTTAACATGGTTAATATTTATTGAGTGCTACTATGAAACTGTTAAGCACCTTCTATGATGCTTCTCCCAAACTGCATACATAAATATACTCCCATTCTTACATTCGCAGACACAGAGTTTCAGGTAAATTAATTAGCTTGTTCAGTATGATAAGTGTCGCGATAATTTAAACCCAGGGTTACCTGATTTCAAAGCCTTTGCTACCTTTAATACGTTTTTCATTTGTATAGATGTTTGTGTTTTCTAAATTAAGTTTAATGTCGTGTGGGGTGCTTGATATGGGACCCCAGCTTTGTGGATGCTAGGCAAGGTCTATATCACTGAACTACACCCCCAAACAATACTTTACTACTTTTTATTTCATATTTTAATTAGAGAATGTCTCACTAGGATTAAGAAAAAGACAGGCAGCCTGGTAACTGAAAGGGCTTTTTTTTTTCTTTTTTTGTAGTGAGTAGTATAGAAAAAGAGACTCATCCACTTATTGTCAGCTGGAAAAGTTGTTCAGAGATATTGGGTTAACTTTGTTCACTTGCTGTTCTGATCTATTGTCTCCTGATACGTGTATAATTGCTTTTCTGAAATAAATTTTGTGTGGATTTTGTTTGTTTTTGAGACAGGGTCTCACAATGTGGCCCTGGTTAGCCTGTAACTTGCTAGCTAGAACAGACTAGTCTGGAACTCACAGAATTCTGCCTCCCAGGCATGCACCACCACACTTGGCCTATGAAATTCTTTTTTTTTTCTTTTTTTATTATTATTTTCTTTATTTACATTTCAAATGCTATCCCTAAAGTTCCCTATCCCCTCCCCACCCCTGCTCCCCTACCCATCCACTCCCACTACTTGGCCCTGGCCTTCCCTTGTGCTGGGTCATATAAAGTTTAAAGACCAAGGGCCCTCTCTTCCCAATGATGGCCGATTAGGCCATCTTCTGCTACATATGCAGCTAGAGACACGAGCTCAGGGGTTAATGGTTAGTTCATATTGTTGTTCCACCTACAGGGTTGCAGCCCCCTTCAGCTCCTTGGGTAATTTCTCTAGCTCCTCCGTTGGGGGCCCTGTGTTCCATCCAATAGCTGACTGTGAGCATCCACTTCTGTGTTTGCCAGACACTGGCATAGCCTCACAAGAGGCCGCTATATCAGGGTCCTTTCAGCAGAATCTTGCTGGCATGTGCATTAGTATCTGGGTTTGGTGGCTGATGATGGGATGGATTCCCGGATGGGCCTGTGTAATTCTTAATGCACTATTCTACTTTGGTTCCCTGTGGAAACTAGATAGCATGGACAGTGTTATAGCTGGTATGCTCTTTTTAGCACAGTCAAGGATACCTTTCTTGTCAGTTGGTTTAATATTTACTTCAGGAAAATAATACCCTATATGCTTGCACTCCATACAAATTTAACTGCCCCATTTCTTTGCTTTCTATTGCTTTAGTATTGAGTTAATGTGGACTGGTAGCCCAAATCTTCCCAAATGTATTATTTTACAGTTTAGTAGATCATAAGTTTGATACTGGTCTCAGCAGGCAAAAATTCAAGTTTCACCAGGGCAGAAGCTCTAGGGGAAATCTGTTTCCTTCTCATTTCCTGTCAGTGATTAAATGAAGTTCTCTGTGAGGGTAGGATTAAGGTCTCCATTGTCTAGCTGGCTATAGCTAAAGGAGAATCTTAGCTTCTAGAGGGTAACTTCATACCTTGACTTTTGACTCTCTTCCTTCTCCAAAGCCAACAAGCTGAATCTTTTTTTTTTAATTGCTCTCTGACCCACTCTATTTCTTCATAAAGAGTTATGTGACTAGATTTGGCCACCTGAATAATAGAAGACATTTTGACTTATTAACGTCCATAGTATTAGTTACTTTTGCCTTGGACATGTGCACCGCATGCTTTTGCCTTTACCATGCTCACAAGATTCTGAGATGTGAATGTATGTGGGTGTCTGCTCTCATGCATCGAGATCAACACAATCGTACACGACTTACATAAGAAATGGAAATTTTTTTTCCAGTGAACCAAAGTGATATTATAAACTTTGAATTCTTACAACTAAGCTATATTAATTTCTGGGTCAATAATTTTCTTCTTGCAAATTATAGTAATTTAAATGTTAGATAGGCAGCTCTAAAACTCTTGCAACAAAATTTAATGAAAATCTTATTAAAAGTAGAATTGTCCATTGAAAACCTTATTACCTGAGTTTTTGTTGAAAGCATCATCAGAGCACTATAGAAGAACAATTTTGTGTTCCAATTCTTGTAAATAGATATTGACGACATCAATTTTGTAAGGAGACATAATTACATAAAATGATGAAATATGAACTAAAATGCTAGCCATTAAATTTGTATTGTTTATTGGACTTCATAAAACAAAGACTATGGGAACAAGATTTCCACACCTTAAGTGTCTTTGAAAATTAAGAAAGAACTAATGCTGTCTTTTGGATGAAGTAACGAAAACCATTTTCTTAATAAGCATAAGCACACAAAATTATTCCATTGTTATTAGTGCTGTTTGGAAATTACTCAGGTAAGTGCATGGTGCAAGTTGGTTGATACAACTGCATCATATTTCATTGAAAACCTAAATTGTTCCATATTTCTTTCTGCCCTCTCAAAGCAAGTGTTTGTTCAAAGAATGAGAAGATTCAAACACATCTCTGCAAAGTCAAATAGACACAGGTTTCTGAGAGCCTTTTAAGCCATCTGCACATGCTTCAGTTAGAAACACATATATACTGTGGGTTAAGAATCAATAAAATTCAATGCAATTAAAATTTTAATGTATTTTAGCATTATCACGCAATGGCATGTAAGTATGTGATTGATGGCCTTTCTTATGCCCTTCAGTGCAAGGTTTCTGGTAGGAAAATGAGGGTATATTGGAATTTGAGTGTTCCTTAATTACCAATTATTGAGTAAAGTCATAGCAGCAGGTGAGTACTGTTTGTGCTTCTGTTACTGAGTTTTAAATCCGATTCTTCAAGTTACTAAGGCCTGAAAAGCACTATTTCTAAACTTGGTGTCCAACTTAGGGAAGTTAAGGTACAGAGGCTCAATAGTATTTTGTCTTTCTTTTTATTCAATATACTTATGGTGTACGTATGTACATATATCATGGTGTGTGTGTGTGTGTGGATTAAAGGACAACTTGCAGTAGTTGGTTCTCTTCTTTTGGCATGGTTTGAATGAGGATAGCCCCCGTTGGCTCATAGATTTGAGTGATGAGTTCTTAATTAGTAGAACTGTTTGTGAATGATTAAGGTGAGTGGCCTTGGTGAAGGAGCCATATCACTAGAGGTTTCAAAAGCCCATACCAGGCCCTCTCTCTTTTTGCCAACTTCCTTCAGGTCAGGATGTAAAGCTCCCAGGTACTATTCCAGTGCCATGCCTATTTGTTATCTGCTGTGATGATAATGAACTAACCCGCTAAAACTATAAACATGCCTCCAAATTAGTGTTTTCTTCTTAGGAAATTGCCTTGGTCATGATGGTTCTTTACAGCAATCGAGCAAAACCTAAGATACCTTCCAACATGTGGATTCCATTCTTCAAATTCAGGTTGTCAGGACTGAGGGTATGCACCTTTACCTAGTGAGCCATCTCGCCAGCCACATATTAGCTTTAAAATTTTGAATACTGTATTATTAGGTATTACGGTTTTGAAATTGTAACATTAGGAAAATGATAAATTAGGGTGTCAAACACAGGCCAGTGTTTGCATGACTTTCTTCTGCCCATGCTCTCCATTCCTTTGTTCCTTTTATGTTCATGTTTCTCACCGTAAATGGTTTTTTAAAAAAATCTAAAATGATGGTTAACAACCATTGCAAAGTCTTTTCCTTTGTTTCTGGTTTCAGAAGAGTTACAGTTAATGTTAAAGGCCAGTTCACAACAAAGCCTCAACTAGATCACTCTTCATAGATATGTTCATTCATTTTCTCTTGTGCTGGGGTAAAATGTGGTCCCAATTAAGTTGCTGTACCTTATTTGAGTGGAAATTCAAGATAATTGAAATAGAATTTTGGGGAATATATGTATATTCTAATTTATAAAGAGATTATCCAATTCATGATCTTTGAGCACAGCTCCTTACAAGAGTGTGTATGCATAATTATTTCTAATAGAGTCACAACTGTAAAGAAATTTGTGGAACCGTAACCAAAGTTTCATTTTAAGTAGACTGGAGATCTGGCTCATATTTTCTATAGGTATGCTGTCAGAGTATTTTAATAGATGCAGCTAGAGCATGCAGTCTTGGAAATGTGTTGTACTGTCACATAATTATAAACTTTGGCTTTGTTTCGTATAATTAAAATACCAGGTTATCTTTTTTTAGTAGTTAATATTATTTATTTATCAATCTAGCTTTGGATATAGCCAAATATAGAGAGATATCATTTTTAAATTGATGATTATATGTTAAATACGAATGGATACCCATAGGGCTGGAAAAATGACTCATGAATGAAGATCATTTGTACCTCTTCCAGAGGACCTGGGTTAGATGTCCAGTACTTACATGGTAGCTCACAACCTTCTGTAGCTCCAGTTCAAGGGCTTCTTTTACCCTCTTCTGACCTCTGCACAAGTAGTGCATAGGCATACATGTAGTTAAAACACCAGTACATGCTTTTTAAAGGAAGGAAAGAAAGGAAGGAAGGAAGGAAGGAAGGAAGGAAGGAAGGAAGGAAGGAAGGAAGGAAGGAAG